>NC_056729.1:941496575-941534075 GCF_019279795.1 Protopterus annectens
CCTCACCATTTCTCTCTCCTCCCTCTCATTCACACACATATATTCTGTCTTAGTCCTGCTGACCTTCATTCCTCTTCTCTCTAGAGCATATCTCCACCTCTCCAGGGTCTCCTCCACTTGTTCCCTACTCTCACTACAGATCAAAATGTCATCTGCAAACATCATAGTCCACGGGGACTCCCATCTGATCTCGTCTGTCAACCTGTCCATCACCATTACAAATTAGAATGGGCTCAGAGCTGAACCTTGATGTAATTCCACCTCCACCTTAAACACATCCGTCACTTCCACCGCAGACCTCACAGCTGTTACACTACCCTTGTACATATCCTGTACCACTCTTACATACTTCTCTGACACTCCCAACTTCCTCATACAATACCACAACTCCTCTCTAGGCACCCTGTCATATGCTTTCTCTAAATCCACAAAGATACAATACAACTCCTTCTGACATTCTCTATACTTCTCCATCAACACTCTCAAAGCAAACATCACATCTGTAGTGCTCTTTCCTGGCATGAAACCATACTGCTGATCATTAATCATCACCTCCCTTCTTATCCTAGCTTCCACTACTCTTTCCCATAACTTCATGCTGTGACTGATCAGTTTAATCCCTCTGCAGTTACTACAGCTCTGCACATCACCCTGCTTAAAAATCGGTACCAAAACACTTTTTCTCCATTCCTCAGGCATCCTTTCACTTTCCAAGATTTCATTAAACAATCTAGTTAAAAACTCCACTGCCATTTCACCTAAACACATCCATGCTTCCACGGGTATGTCATCTGGATCAACAGCCTTTCCTGTTTTTTCCTTTTTTTTTTTTTTTTTAAATTACAAATACTGCAGAGTATAAATAGAGAAATCAATGAAATAAAGGCAATAAAAATTAAAAGTAACCAATAAAAAATATACAGTTCAGAAAACTCCCATATAAACTAGCGCACCCAATAGTTACACAGTGTATTGCAGTACAAACCAATAAGGAGGGAACAAATAGGGAACAGATAATAAACATAGTATCCAATGAGAATAGTAAAAAGGACATCAAACCCTCGCACAAAAACTTCATTATCCAATAGTAAACACAACAAAAAACACAGTGCACCTATAAGGAATAGCAGACTAAAAGCCAATAGAAACTAGTGTACACAAACAATGAGCAAATGAAAAACGAGTCCCATAAGCAAATAAATAACCGATATCCAGTCCATAAGCCAATGAAAAACCAATGAAACCAACATCAGTGAAGGAAAATATATCTGCGAGGTTCAACTGCAAATCTCTAAAACCGGCATGAATAAAAATTACAGCAGTAATTAAAATCAGAGGATGTGATGTAAAAAATATGTACGCTCGTACTTGTGCTGATTTCTCCAAGTTTCTCTTCATGGTTTTGGAGCAAGTGGAACTTTTTTCAGGGATTATGCTACTTTATTGGAAGTGAAAGAACTGAAATGGCAACTACGGCTGGGGGCTGAGTCGGCTCCGGGAATAAATGACAACCTGAATTTAAAGTGTGTGATGCGTTGGCAGTCCTAGTTAATTTTATAGTTTATTTTCTAGTTAATTTTCTAATTTATTTTGTGTTCACTTCAGTTAGTGGTTTATAGGTATTTTTTTACATTACATACTCTGATTTTAATTACTCCTGTAATTTTATTCATGCAGTTGAACCTCGCAGATATATTTTTCTTCACAGATGTTTATTTCATTGGTTTCTCATTGGCTTATGGACTTGATATCAGTTATTTATTTGCTTATGGGGACTCTTTTTTTTCATAGGTGTATTTTGGTATTTTGTGTTTCTCATTGGTAGGTATGTGTGTTGTCTCATTTGTTCTCTGCTTATCCACCCATGCTTCTGTTGGATTTCAGCTTCAGGTTCCTTATAGGGGAATGGATTTCCTTTCTCTGTTTTTTATTGGTTACAGATGTTAGTTTGCGACAGTTCTGCAGTATTCTGGTTAATGCATATTTTTTTGCCCCTGTGGATTAATATTTTACATTCCATGATTTCACAATTGATTTTGTTACCTTTGCTTTAATACTTACTGTTTTTTACTATTAAATATTTGTACGGCGACGGCTATCTGGCTTTGTCCATTTAGATGATTTAGCTATCTAGTTTGTTCGTTTACATTATTAACCTATCTTATTGGTCTACTGCATTAATATCGGATTATTTAGCTGTCTTATTGGTCTACAGCATTAATATTTGTTTCTCATTTGCTCCTCTGGACTTATTTTTAATAGGGTTACACTTGTCTTTCTTTGTTCCTCATTGGGTTAGATTAGAAGCTTCGCATTTGCTCGTTGCTTGTGTACACTTGTTTCTATTGGCTTTTAATCTGCTATTTCTTATAGGTGCACTCTGTATTTTGTTGTGTTTACCATTGGATAATGAAGTTTTTGTGCGAGGGTTTGATGTCCTTTTATATACCAGTTCTTGATCTAGTTCTCATTGGATACTATGTTTATTATCTGTTCCCTGTTTGTTCCCTCCTTATTGGTTTGTATTGCAATACACTGTGTTACTATTGGGTGTGCTAGTTTATATGGGAGTTTTCTGAATTGTGTATTTTTTATTGGTTACTTTTAATTTTTATCGCCTTTATTTCATTGATTTCTCCATTTATACTCTGCACTGTTTGTAATTTTAAGATGTCCTTCAAGGATGCGTCTGCAGTCCTTACAAATGGGTTGTCCTGTCGTCAGGCAGCCCTTCGGTCGGCCGGATTCCAAAGTCTGGGTCTGGCCTCGGCTGGTGTCGCACTTCACCCGACGTCATAGCTGCAGTTCTTCGGGTATAAAGGCATCAGCCGACGCCATTTTCCTCCGTCTTTCTTGCCGCGTGGCGCCCGAAGCAGAAGCTGTTCGCAAGTGCCGGTCAGTCAGAACCAGAGATTACTACTACAAGCTGTTTGTAATTTTAAGTTTTCTGAAGAAGTTCCAGGATATTAAAGGAACAAAAGCGATGAAAACTATCTGTTTGTGTGTTTCCTCTTTTTTTTCAATATGCCATTACAGAATGTGTTTTCTTCATGCCACTACAAGGTTTTTTTGGTTTTATGGTTTTATGCCTCTGAAGTTTTTCTTCAATATGAGTATATATATATATATATATATATATATATATATATCTACACACACACACACACACACACACACACACACACACACACACACACACACATATAATTGGTAGATGTACATGTATATATGTATCTACATATGTGTTGTGTGTGTGCGTATACATATATATATATATATATATATCTATATATATATATATATATATATATATATATATATATGGGTCTAGGACACATGCTCGACTAGCATATGTCCGAATCACAAAACATCGAACACACATACACGGAAGTGCTTAACATCAAAAAGCGCTCCCGTGTATGTGTAGTTAAAAAAAAAAAAAAACTACGTTTCTGCAGGGGGGCTTTGCCCCCCCCCCCGCACTCACCACACCCCCCTACTTTATTATTCTGACTCTGAGAGTGCACTACAGTGGGGAAAAGGGAAATTTCCCTTAGCCGCACTGTAGTCCGATCTACGAAACAGGCACACATACACGGAAGCGCTTGTTGATGTTAAGCGCTTTCATGTATGTGTGTTCAATGTTTTGTGATTCGGACTTATGGTAGTCGAGCATGTGTCCAGATCCCAGATATATATAAATATATATATATATATATGTATATATATATATATATATATATATATATATATATATATATATATATATCTACACATGTAAAAAAATATATATATATATATATATATATATATATATATATATATATATATATATATCCAACCAAATGGTGTGGAAGTGCTGAAGTAAAACCAAGTAACAAATAGTAGCACAACGTTGCGAGTCCACAGATACGATTTATTAATACAAAATACCCAAATAGTTAAGCGCTTTCATCAAACAATATTGTTCACTGAACTGGACATAAAAAAAAACAAACTCTACACCACCAAAGCACGGCACAGTGGGGATAAGTAAATATACTCATTTCCCCATTGTAGTGCGATCTCAGAATTAGTATATATAAGTAGAGAGTGTGTGGTGTGTGATGGGTGCAGAGGGGCTTGCCCCCCTGCAAAAGCATGTTTGCAGTGTTTTTTTTATTTTTTTTTTAATGTCTGGTTTGGTGACTTGGTATTTGCAAAAGTGCTCTTTTGCTGAAATGGGTCCGTACTGGTGTTTTTTGAAGAAATGTGTTTTCATTGAATAGAAGTAGACCTGTATACATGTATACATATGTATACACATGTATACGTACATATATATATATATATATATCTATGTATATATATATATATATCTATATATATATCTATATATATATATCTATATATATATATATATATATATATATATATATATATATATATACACACACACACACACACACACGGGTCCCCCTTCACATGGTCGACTATTCAGAAAGTCAACTTTATATCTGTACTCCTGCATCAGTTAGCTTGTTCAGGAGTGATTTATTGTGCTTAGCTCAGGTTTAGTTCAAGCTCTTTACTCTTCTGCTTTTTCTGGTGAATAGAAAAGGGATTCTTCATTTTCTGAAAAAGTTTGTGAATTTGAACCATAAAATGAATGTGACAGGACAGATTCTGTTTTGTCTTCATAGGTTTTTGATGCATATTCTCTGCAGAGTGTAACATCTGCCATTCTCTTTGAAGGATTCTTTTTCTGAAACTATTTCCAGAATTAATCAGTTATTTCATTGGGAACGTTATGACATTGCACAACCCCTAAAGAAGAATTTTGATTTGTTGAAACTAGATTTTCACGAACCTACACAGATTTCACATGTCCTTTCAGCACTGGAGGATGTTTCTGTCACAGTCTGTAACTTGTCTGATGACCATCCTCCTGTCTCCATGAAAGCCGATAGATTGTGTGAAGTTCCTCAGTCTTATTGGTTTTCATATACTAATCCCAGATCAGACCCAGCAGCTATTGCTTTAGTTAATCCAGATGCTGCTAAACATTTGGTTAATACCACTCCCTCTCCTTCTCACAAGGAATGGAATGTTGTTGATAGAGTTAGGAAGAATGTGTATTCATCTGCAACACTTAATTTTAGAATTCTCAGCTTTCAATATTAAATCACTTGTTTTCTCTTCTGAAGAAAATACGTCTTTGTGTAACTTAATTACTTCAGTGTCCCGAGCAGCTACCCTTTGTCTAAAATGTGGCCATGAGACTGCTGATGCCATTGGAACTGTCATGAGGAGGTTTGTTTGGGTACATACTCAACTACTTTCCCGAAGGTGCTAAATTTGAAAGGTTGAGTTCCCCCTTAGAACATAGTGTTCATTCCTGGACTATTGGCTGCAGAGGTCCTTAAAAAACTGTATGAGAGAGGTAAGCTAATTGAATGCATTTCTCAGATTGTCTTGCTTCCTTCTCCAAGTTCACCATGTGGTTTAAGGCTACCCCTACAACCTTTTTCAAAAAGCAAAGAAAACAAACACAAGCTGCTGGTAAGTAATAGTTATAAAGCAATGGCATGGAGATTCCAATAAGAAAGGAGGAGCCCCTTGCCTGAGAGAAAGGGACAGTCTAATAGGTAATGTAGAAGATTCCCTTCCCCTTCCCACTCAAGCAAACCCTTAATCCTTCCAGAAAGTCTGAACCTCCATTTCTGTCTTTGGTAGTAACAGATAGGTTTTTCTAGTAATCCTCCAAGGTTTCAGGCAATAGTGAGTTCTCCCCTCCTTTGTGAGGGATTCCTACTCCTGTGCCAGAGCAAACTCCCATTTTCCCTCCTGTCCTTTAGCATTTGCTGTCTCAGATGGTGGTAGAAGTGGTCCACCTTCCTCAACTAGGAGAAGAGTTTTATTCAAGAATGTTTCTTCAGCCAAAGAAAAAACATTTATGGTGACTGGTTCTGGATCTTTACTTTTAAATCTGTTTGTGATTGTGCCAAATCTCACTTTACAACTTGTAATGTCTAATTCCCCATTTGAGTTTTCTGGTGTCATTAGATTTAAAAGATGCATATCATCACATTCCTATAGCTCCAAATTTCAGAAGTTTCTTAAGGTTTTCTGTGTCTGTGTCAAGATCACACTACTGGTTCTCTGTTCTACACTTTGTTCTAGCTTCTTCTTCAAGGGTATTCACAAAGTGTCCAACTCTTGTGATAGGTTGTTGCTGACTACATGGTTTTCTCATTTTTTTCTTTATTTAGATGACTTGCTTCCAGGAAAACATGTAAAATTATTGTTTGACTCTTTTTTTCACAGGATTGTTTTCCTGCAGTGTATCTTGTACACCTCACTCCAAAGTGCATTTCTTCCACAGTAAAAAGTAGTTCTATATGTAGATAAACTCCTGAGTTTTTTCACTCAGATTACATTCTCAGTGAGGGGATATTTCAGTATTTTGGGTCTCATGGCTTCTTTGATTGTCATGATTCCTGTAGTAAGTTTCCACATGAGAAAAATACAAAGGCATCTAAAATCTGTATGGTCAAAATATATCAACATCTCCAGACATTCTGACTCCAGCTTTAGAATTTGTAAAAAGGAAAATTCTGTGGTGGAGAGACCAAGTCTAGCAAACTCCAGGTCTTCCATTTTCTTTTCTATCTCCAGCAAAGTCTGTCACAACAAATGCCTCAGACTTTGTTTAGGAAGCAGTGTCTATGGGGATAAAAGTGAAGAGTCCTTGGAAAAGAAAGGACATTACAAAGCATGTAAATTTAAATGAGATTTGGCACTTACAAATGCTTTGAACTCTCTCACTCATCTGTGGTCCCCAGGAAAATTACAAATGTTTACAAACAACATCACAGTGATGTGTACATAAACAAATATGGGGGACCATATCCTACCCTCTGAAAATTAGCCATGGTAGCCTGGGGTATAGCTTTCCCCTCACACTGTCAAGCAACAGGCAGCTTACATACAGTCAGGGCAAAATTGTGTTGCAGGACCAAGATATATCCTCACAAATGGAAATTAAATCAGAAGGTCTTCTAGAAAATGATCAAAGCTGTGGAGAACACCTCAACTAGATTTTTTCACCTCCGCTCACAACAGTCAGATGGCAACATTCTGCTTCAGGACTCCATGCAAGAATGCCTGGAAGATAGATGCATTTCCTTTTCTTTGGACAGAACGGGCATTTACCACAAGCTTCCTTACAGATTGGATCTACTCAAACAGGACAAGGGGCATTTAATACATCCCAGCCTCAAAAAACTATTACCACTTGTTCCTGTCCAGGGAGGGGGCCTTATCAGCTCATTTGTTTCCCTGGAAGGTGAGTGTGAGGTGTATGAAGGTGGGCAGATGTTGGTTCCACAGAGGTACCTATTGCAGTCATGACTTTGATTCAGAATTTCATGCATTCTTGCTCATTGAAAACATGGCTGCTTGCTTGCTACTACTCATAATTGTAATGTTACAAAACACAGCAAAGTCAACAGATGAAATCAGCAGGTATGAAAGTAAGCAAGTTTTCATGGTGTCTCAGAATGTAGTGTCTCATTAATTAGCCATTTGGAAAAATCAGGATACACATGATCCCCAGAGAAACTGTATGATAGGATTTAGGGAGCTAGCACAATTTTTTGAATGATAGTCATATGATAAACTAATTTATTTTATTTATTTTACTTTACTAATGACCACAAAATGCAGCAAGTAGCAAAGGTGTTGTCCAAAAGATGTTTTTTCTTTATAGATGTGTTTGAATTTTATTTATTCACTTCTGAAGTGGCTAAAGTTAACAAGTTAAAAAAAATGTAAAAATTGTTTTGTAAATTAAACTGATTTGTTTGACTTTATTTTACAGCCCAAGGGAAAAAAATGACTTCTGGATGGTTTAACTTTGATACAGATTCAAGTTTTGAAAGTAGTAGCACTTATGAAGATAGTGGTGATGAGATCTTGTGCCATAAATTTGATGAACTTTTTATAGAGTCAGATAATACAGGGATTGATGTATGTGCTGCTGGAAATGCTGAATCACAGAAGATACTACAGCATGATCCATTTCCAGCTTTTGCAGATCTCCTGCTTGCAGGTAAATCAACACACAGTGATTTATCTTCTGTCACTGAATCAAAAGGAATGACCAAAAAAGGTAGGAAAAAATCCAAGAAAAAGGATGCAACAAGTACTCTTGGCAAATCAAAGAAGGAAAGTTCTGCAAGTGTGCAAAAATTATCAAAAAAAGCTGCAAGAAAAGCAAGAAAATCAGCACAACAGCCTGCAGCTACGTCGGTTAACAAAGACTTTGCCCTTGGGACTGAACTGTTAGAGAATAGGGAAACACCAGATGCTGCACCAAGGAAAACAAGTACACCAGCACCTGAAGCTGCATCTGGTAATGCACAAAAAACGTCTCAGAAAAAAGGTAGTATATATATATATATATATATATATATGTTCTTATTAAGTTTGCTATTGTAAAGTGTTGGTTGTAAGCTTCAGTACAAAAACTGTAGTAGATTTTAAGAATTGTTGTGTGCTTTATTACAGCAAAGCATCGTGCATTAGGTGTGATACATTGCCAAGTATAATGGGGTGAATGTTGTTTCTAGAATGGAAGGCACAGTGGAAGCCATTTTGTGTATACATACACTTTTTTTATAGGTTCATAGTTTCATAGGAGGTTACTAGGCTGTCGGCCCTAGAGCCTTTACAAACCTAGCCATGTTAATCCCAAATATCTCCATTTGTTTTGGGTAGTCAATTTAATTACTAATATGCAAATAAGTTAGTGTTAAATTTCAGGTGTACTTACCTAGATTTCTGATTATCTGAAATTAATTCTTTCATTGTTCGATGTCTGTCTCGGGGTTACAGCATTTTTGTAAATGCACAGTCATTAGCTTCTTGGTTAGTGTTTTAAGATGTGTTACAAAAATGAGTATGCTGCCCATAGCAGTAGTAAACATAATTTCTTAAGTTTTTAAAATGGGTTTTAAGCCAGGGATCCGTTTTATATACAGAAGAAAAAGGGTACCTGTATTAATAGAGTTTTCATAATACTGCTAGTTAATACTGGTCTTTTCATTTCTTTATGATGTTACAAGCCACAAACGATATATCTCACGTAACTAGACAATTCAGTTAATCAGACATTGCTGCCTGGATGAGTATGAAAAAATTATATGTGGCTCAGTCCTCTTCCCTGGTTAACAAATGCAAATCATTCAGTCAATTAATCTTATTCTAGTTGGGTGTGCTACTATTTCCTGGAAAATGCATTCTGTACATGTTTGTACGTTCCTTGAAGTAGAGCTATATTATTCCTTAATAACAATGCATGTACAGCCCAGTTGTAGTCGTTCCTTCCCTTCTTGCTTCCCTTTCCACAGTCCTTATCTGAATGTTGTCTCATCTTTTCAGTGGTTTGAATGCTCACTTTCTTTTGTTCCATCATTGCTTTGTTACAGACTTTCTGGAACATGCATACATGTCATAATCTAGTCATTTATGGCATTCCTATTGTATTGCTTACATATCTCTGCACCTTCTTTGTCTTTCTGGTATTTGTTTTTAGGGTATTAGCTCCAGCTCTCATTATTCAAGATCATGTCACATCAAAGTCTAAAATAGTAGGAATGTTACCTCATTCTGTAATGATTTAGTTCCTTTAACAGTACACTCAGGCATTCTTTGAGCCATGGGTAAATAGATTCTTAGGTGATTACTAGGCTAGTGGCACAAGAGCCTTTCCAGGCCTAGCCACTAGTACCCAGGATATGACAATGTTATATATTGAGTCCTCAGGTATGAGATGGGTTGGTATCAGGGTAGTGGGTCTTTGGGTGTTGACTTCCTGAGTTATTTTACAGATTGCCTCTGTCCATGGCTGTCACCATGGCATGGTAACCAGCAAAATTATTTCTATCTGGAAACAAAGGATGGCGCAGTGGTGCAGCAGTTGCGTTGTTGCCTCATAGCAAGAGGTTCTCTGGTTTGATTCTCTGCTGGGGTGCCTTCTCTGCAGAGTCTGCATGTCCTCCCTGCATTTGTGTGGGTTTCCACCGTGTACTCCAGTTTCCTCCCACGTCACAAAGACATGTGTCTGGAGCATTTCTTCCCGGGCCTCCGCTGAAAATTGGCTTTGTTCCAAGGCAGACTTTCGCAGTAAATAAACGTTAAATAAAATAAATAAATATCTGGTATAGAGATATCCCTGACTTTTCAATGTTTTCTGGCTGAGTGCTCCTCATCTGTTAGTCCCTTTCTAGATTTTGAAGCTTGGTATAAGTGCGCAGCGTATTCTACTTCTGTTGCTCTGATGTGCACATTTCCACAGCACTGGAAACTACCATCTGCTTGGCATCTCAACTATTTGCTAATGTTATTTGTGCATTCTACTGTTTAGTTGTTTTATTTGTAACAAAATAAACCTGTTTTTACTTTTTCCACGTGTCAGAGACTTGGTGTCTTTGGTCAATGTCTGTTATATACCAAATGTAGTAAGTAAGCAAAGTAGACCTATGCTGCAATATTGCATATGAAACACATCCAAAATCTAAACTGTAAATAGAAATGTATACTTGAGTTAGTACTTTAGGTTTTTACTATATGCTATGAAAAGGAGATCAGTAGACACAAACGTACAGTTATCAGTACACATGTAAATCAAAGAAGCCCAAATTTTAAATATTTATTTCTTCATTAGTCTCACTTTAGCAGCATAATTGTTTTTGCCCTAAGCTTGACATAATCAGTCTTCCGTTCATTTTATTATGTTAAAATAATAAGAATTTATTACAGCTAGGGAAAGATGTTAGTAACAGTATCACTGTAGCTGTCAAGACTTAGCTTTAAACAAAGATATTAAGGAGACAGAGTGATCCTGTCAATTCTGCTTTCTCCTGAATGTCTAAAGTAAAAGTTTTCTTTTTTACACATTAGAAATGCTCTTTGAGATATGATTGCAATTATTTTTTAAAACAAGAAACATCTCTATTAAATTATCACTTATGAAATAGGCAATCATACATTTATATAAATGAAAACAAACCATATTAACATATTTTCAGTTGCAAACATTTTATATCACTTATAATCCATCCAGTCATTGTCAGACAATACAAAGCTCATTCAGTTCCTGTCTTCCCTTAAACATTAATTCCTCCACGAAAACATTATTCTGTTCCCACAATTCCTATCTTTTCTATGCCCTGCCCTTTTCTAAAGATCCCACTTCCAGCTGTTCTATCTCTTTTACTATATTCACTCCTTCTAGTACAGTTGGTTTAAGACTTTGAATTCCATTTTCAAGCAATTGTTTTTTTGGCAGCAATCAGAGTTAAACTCAGCAAGGCCTCACTATATCTAGGCATTTCCAATTCTATATCATAGTTCACCCAGCATTTATGTTAGAGTAGTCTGCAGGAAATTTGTAAATTCTGCCAACTCATTACACTCCCAAAAATATGTTCCCAGTTGCCTCTTTGTTCCATATCACACCTCCAACATTTGCAATCTACTCGAGGAAACATTTTTTGGAGTCTACTTGGGGTATAAAAATACTTATGTAAACACTTCCCAAGCAAAAATCCTAAATCGTCTAGATTTTCTTTTATATTTGGGAGGCATACATATACCCTACCATTATTTCCTTGTGAATTGCTTATCTAGTCTCACTTCCCAATCCTTTCTAAGCTTATCTAATTGATTCTTATAGCTATCATGTAATGTTTTATATGCTGTGCTAATTATCCCTTTTTGTAACAGCAGCTTCTGCTCTAGATTCTACTAAAAACTCTACCAGTGCAAGTGTTTCACTTAGTATCTCCTTATTTCTGTCATTTTGCCTACACTCTGATATCAATCCTTTTGGAGTTAAAAAAAAGAATAAACCAAGACATACATGGCATACTAAATGAAAATACAAATACAAAAATCCTCGCACGTATGGCGGGTGCAAACAGCTAAAAAGCATACAAGGTCAAAACAAAAAAGGCCAGCACCAGGTGTTATTTGCTGAATAAGTTTATTAGCAAAACAGCTTCATACTGGTTTCGGCACACTAGCCTTCCTCAGTCAATTCACAGGCTGGGGAGCTTGTTCCAGAAATGGGGAAGTGTTGGGGATACATACCTGTCTCTCCAGCAGGTCCTATTTATATCACAGGCAAAGTTTTATTCTTTAGAATGGGTAATTCTGGTGCTGTTTGTTTTGTGGATATGCAGGAAGTCCATTAGAGTGGGGTCCTTTACATAGGAAATTTTACTTACACCCTGTATTTTTTAGTGAGGAACATCTGTGGACATTCCAGTTGTTGGATGTGCCTGGTTAGGTACATATCAAATGGGGCATTGTACTCAATGATAGGTCTGATGAATGCTGAATGCAGTAGAAAAGTGACTTCCTTGGACCTAGATGCTATACCTTTGTTTATATGTTGCACAACATAGAATGATTTCTTCACTACTGTAAACACATAATGGTCAAAGGCTAGATTACTATATGTGTCCCTTCCCAAAGGATACTGTTATGCATTTCTTGGCATTTAGTTTTAGTCCATGGCTCTGACACCAGTTGTTTGTCTGTGCCAGCCCTTCCTGGAGATCATTTGTGTCAGTGTGTGATTCATTGATAGCTCCTAATTTGCAATCATCTGCAAATTTAGTCAGACAGAATCCATTGACATTGGCCTTGACTTCAGAGAAGTAAATGCCAAAAAGGAGCAGTACATGGACAGATCCCCGAGGGACTCCACTTGTAAGTGGCCTCTTTGTAGAGGTCGACTCCCCAATTCTAACTTCGTGGGTCCTGTCTGTGAGCCAATTGGATATCCATTGGGTGGCCAACTGGCTCCTCTACCGCTAACATTAGCATGTTTAATTTTTTCATAAACATGCCCATTTGTACTTTGTCTTGATTTCCACATTTCTCTTTTTTCATAAAATTTACAAAATATTTGTAATACATCCCCAGGATCTCTGGTTATTTTTATTGTTAAAGGCTCCCTAAGCTTGGCTGCAACCCTTTTTGCTTTCTGTTGCCTGAGCCGTTATGCTAAAGGTTTTTGTGCTCTGGAGTTATTATCAAAAATAATTTGATTAGCAGTGATCTTTCTAAAGCCACTTCTTGTTCTATGAGATTCCTCTTATTCTGCGATACTTTAACCTTTGTCAGTCCCTCGAAAAAATGATTGTGTTTTCTTTCCCTAGCTGTATTTTCAAAAGGTATTTCTATCTTTCTCTAATAACTCCTGAATAATTTCCACAGCCCATTCCTTAAATTTTTCCCTTTTTAACACATAAGTGGGGAAGAGCCAACATCTCATCTTTATTTCATTACCCTGTGTTTTTATTTTAGTTATTATTGGTACATGATCTGAAATAGTTATTGGATGCATATAAATATTCAGTGGAATATTTCATGAACCTGTTCCTGTGAAATATAATTTCTAACTAGCCTAGCCCAGTTTCTTTACCTTGGGGAATAATATGTACATTTTCTCTGAACTCCTACTACTGAATTTGCATCTTCCATACCAAATATTTTAATGAATTTCTTCACATTTTTCAAAAATCTATCCTCTTTTGTTATATTTTCCCATCTAGGCCCCCAGAAACATCCTCAGTATTGCAAATCATATTCCTGTCCCCGCCTATAAGTAATATTCCCAGCTGAAGGCTGATTATTTCTTGAGAATTTTCTTAAGCGCCTTTGTAGCAGTTTTAGGTGGAATCTAAATATATGCCAGTGTAATCTTCCTCCCTTGCCAGTAGCCCCTTATTAAAACAATTCTACCACTATTATCTTATTTCCTCTTCTATCACTATTGGAGCTTCTCTAGCAATTAATTTACATACTCCCCTTTTTCTTTGTCCTAGATATTCCTCTGAATAACCATCCTGAAATCCTTTCTTTATCAAGTTTGCATGCTCAGTTCTTTTAAAATGTGTCTCCTGTAGCTATTTATACTCTGCATTTTTAATATAGTTCACTGCTCTTTCTTTTTTTATGTCTGTGACACCATTCACATTTAAAGATAATATGGAAAGTGATATTATGGTAAGAAGTTATTATTCCACCTATGTATTACATTTTTTTTTCAAGTGTATAGTTTCAGCTTTTGAGTCACACACATACACTAATGTTTGGTAGGATGATCTTTTATACAGTTGCTTCTTGACATATCCATGTCAACCTATGTCACAACTTGCAAAACATCTTGTTTTAATGAATACCATCAAATAAAAAATAAACACACCTCCCGAACACCCCCAAAACCTATTAACTTAATACTGACACACAAAACTATGTACATTTTCAAATGATGAAGTTTAACTCTCCTAATACGAACAATTGTTCCAGATTGACAGCCACACTCAAAGACTTGAATTAACCTATAATGAAGGTTATCCATGCTAAGATACATGATACAGCCTGTGCTTCTGTTTCCACTAAGTGCTGTTTGTTTTCTTTTTCCCTCCCAATTGAAGAAAACCATTTAAATGCTTTCAAAAAATGTTATCTCTTAGCCATTGAAAGAAAGACGTATTCTGTTTTATTATTGCCCCCTTAGCTGTGGCGACCCCTAACGGGAAAAGCCGAAAGATGATGATGATGATCAGATTGTCTTCAGAGAAATATGAGAACCAGATACACAGTTGCTTTCCAGAACACATACTGCACTTTACACATTTATGTGTTAGAAGGAAACATTATTCAATATTCATTATATTCAGTGTTCTTTTATTCATTTGTTTCCCCTTAAAACTTGTTATTAAATCAAGACAAGGACCTTAATCCAGTCTTTCGCCTATGTAAAAATAAGAAAAGGTGTATCAATTCTACTTATTTCATTATCCTTTGTCCAGACTTTCTTCTCTTTTTACATTGCATTAGCCACTTGACTTAAAACTAAAAAAGAAGAAGGAAAAAATGGATGCACCTGTTTACTTTAGTATCCCAGTTACACACAAAATCAGCTGGAATGCAATTAATGTCATGTATCATGATGAAAACAAAATTGTGTTTTACTTATATTTAACTCTTTCCTTCCTCTTCCTCTTTCCTAAACTTTCTTCCAAACATTAATGATATGAAGTAGGGCATACACTTTGGAGTCCCATACAAATATAACAAAGCCAAAAAAGTCTAATATTTTCATGTTTTCTTGTTCTGTTATACTTTACAAATGTAATTAATGCTTTGTAACCCAAAATGTATTCATCAATTTTCAAGTTACTGTTTTCTTCTTTTTGATCTCATAGGTTCATAGGTAGGTACTAGGCTATCTGCCTGAGGGCATTTTTAAGCCTAGCCAGAGTGTGTCGGCTTTCGCTGCCCCATTGATTAATTAACTGATTCTATGTCAAGCAGAGCCAATGAAGTGATTCCAAGGGTGTATTTTCTGTTACTCATCCACTTGTCAAGGTTTCCCTTGAAGAGTGTTAGTGAGGGGCTCTGCCTGATGTAATTTGAAATTTTGTTCCAAAGCATGGGGAATCTCTGTGACAGGAATCTATCCCTCCAGCATGTTCTATTTATTGTTGTGGTGAGGTTTAGCTCACTAGAGCCCATGGCTCGCAGTGACTTGGATTTCTTTCGGTGGAGCATGTCCTTTAATTCTGAGTTGGACATGGCTTTGTAAGTCAGGCAGAGATCACCTCTGAGTAAGCGATATGCCACTGAGTACAGCAGAGTTTTTTCAGTCGGGCTACATAGGGCATATGTTTGAGATCAGTAATCCTCTTGGTGAGGTACTTTTGTGGTCTTTCCAGCTGTTGGAAGTGTCTTGTGAGGTACATCCCAAATGGGGCATTATACTCTATGATAGGTCTAATGAGTGACGAGTAGAGAGGCACTATAACCTCTTTATTTCTAGATGCGAACCCTGTAGTAATTAGATGGACCACATAGAAGGATTTTCTAACTACTTTGGCAATATGATTGTCAAAGGAGAAATTACTATCTACCTGGGTCCCCAGATCTCTTATTCCCTCTTCTGTATTAAGGGGACTGCCACCTATTGGTAATTCGTGGGTGTTTTGTTTTTCCCAAATGGGATGCCTATGCATTTTTTTATCTCCATCTCCCAAATCCAGTTGCTGGCTCATTTACAACATACACCTGGTTCTTCTAGTCAATTATTGTGCATTTTTCTGTCTCTCAGTCATTTCCTTTGGAACACTGGAAACGGTTTCTCAGGCACAGTCTCTATCTATGGGCTTTATTATCAGAAGAATAAGAAGCAGAATCCTTTCTGTTTGCTAGCTTACTTTTTGTTGGGCAAACATTTGTATTTCCTCCTTAGCATGTTCTGCATCAAAGAATGACTTTGGCCCTCCAGGAAAAATATTCTGAAAATCGCTGGATACAGCAGCTTGAATCTCACACCTGCTTCTCAACATTCCCTGATTGCTGGTGTGATGATGTGAGGTAGTGCCAGCTATGCCAGAGAGAGTATGGCAGAGCATGTGTAACATATGCCATCATAGCTAGCTGGAGTTGTGTAAAGAATTATATTTCATTTGAATAGCAGACTGATTTGTAAAGTTGATTGTGTTAAAAATGTATCAACAGTGGGTCCTGCTGGGCAGAAAAGAAATACACAAGTATTTCAGACTGTATTGTCGTTAACTGTTGAAGTGTATATATTTTAACAGAATACTGGAAGGGAAGGAGTTAAATTCACCCGACTAACCGTATGAAAAATAGCCTGAAAATAAATGACTTGGTTTAGGCCATAAAGATTTTATCTCACAGGTCCAAATGCAGCCAGAGACACAATGTCTGGGCTGGTATCCAGCTCTTATTGTCCTTATTGTGGTGAACTAATTGCTACCCTGAGGTGCCAGAGAATGGCTGGTTAGTCTCTGCAGGAAGGATTAAAGGGTTGGACTTGCTTTACAGTCTCCAGATGCTGAAATAAGCCTTATCAAAGTTGTAGGTGTGTACTGTGACACATCTGTGCTAGGTCCTGGCTCAGATTCTAGTCAGGGGGATAGTGTGGGAACTACAGAATCAGGTGACCAGATGTGATGTCATTCTGTAGCCAACAATGAAATTGTATT
This sequence comes from Protopterus annectens, assembly GCF_019279795.1. Taxonomy (NCBI): domain Eukaryota; kingdom Metazoa; phylum Chordata; order Ceratodontiformes; family Protopteridae; genus Protopterus; species Protopterus annectens. The sequence goes on from NC_056729.1 coordinate 941,513,645, forward strand.
TAGATGTCAGTGAGAGATGTGATAGAAACACTCGGCACTGTGTTTGGAACTGACAAGGCCACTCACCCACTTCATCTTGCCTTGCTTTAGTAAGTAACTTAACTAAGGAACAGTAATTTTTCAGTCAGTTAGGAAAATATAGTGAGATCATTTAAAAGTATTGTTTTTCAGTATCTGAGTCTTTCCATCAGTGTTATTTCTTTATATTTCCTGTGAATTGAAACTCTGGTATTTATTCTAAACAGATACTCAGTATACTCATTTTTTTTTAATTATTTATTATTAACTATATCTAAACCTTACATTTTATTGTGACTGGTCTTTTAGAAGATACTTTAACTCTTGAGAGTACTAGCATTTATTTAGTGGCACTGCAGCATCACACCCCTGAATATCTTGCTGATTGGTTAATATAACCATTTGTATAAGCATTAATTTTGCTAAGAGTAATTGGGTACCCTGGTAAGAGCCTTAAAGTAACTGGCTGATGGCAGTCAATCTACCTAATAGTTTCAGTGGAGGTTGCATAGCAGGAAAATCTGTGCCAGCCTTTCCCTGGTGTGTGTGTGTGCGTGTGTGTGTGTGTGTGTGTGTGTGTGTGTGTGTGTGTGTGTGCGTGAAAATCAAATCTCAAAGAGTGTGTGTGTCAGGTACTTGGAACAGGGACACAAAGCACTTATTTCTGCAGAGAGAGAGAGAGGGAGAGAGAAAGGTGGAGTCTTACATGGAGCCTGGAGGGGAAGTCCAGCCCCAGGACTGGAGTGTGCTATCTTTGTGCTGTTAAGGGAAATTGTGCTTGGTGCAGAGAGATGCATCTGAAAGTACTGTGTGTATCTATTTTTGTTCTAAGTTAACTGTCCCCACTGGTGTTAGTGGTGAGGATTGAGGCTCCTTGATTACTGGCCCAGTGGAGGGATGACACAACTGGAATAAATGTACTCTTCTTCTGCCTGGTGTACAGTGAGTAACCATTTTCCACAATAATTTTCCAAAAACACTCTGCTGTCTCCCACTTTCAGTGCTTTGTTTTTCTGCCACAGTTTTATCATAGTCAACTCTGCTGGTAGGATTGCATCTTTACTATTAAAGGTCTTTGTTGCTTTCTCATGGCCATGTTTGGAACATACAGGTGATGTGCACTTTCAGTTAGCAACTCCTGTTGTGGAATACCAGTCCAGTTGCTGATTTGTGCTTTCATAAAATACATACAGTCTGTTCCTTCCAGTTTCTGTGGTACAACAGAAAATCTCAAGTTTACCCTATGTGCTCTGTCCTCTAATTCTACCATTTTTTAAACATCTCTTCTTGAGCAGTCTCATACTTAGCCAGCATTTTCATGTCAGCCTCTGATTTTTACAGTTTTATTAGCTCATCTGAATATCTATTTAAAGCTTTTTTCATTTTTCTAGCCTTTCGTTGTTTGAGTTGATATACTCCTTCAGTATGTCTTTTATTTTAATCAGCTCTGAGCAAACTTGACTTATTGTTCCTCCACTGAAAGTGACTTCCTGCACCAAAGCTGGAGCTTGACCTGCTTTTTGTTGAATGGCTGCATGATTCTTTCTAGCCAATGTTTTCTTCCAAGCTTTTGTGACTGATTTCCTTTCAGGTTCTCTGAATTTCTTGTTTGCTGGCAAACAGGCAGTGCAGTTACTAGCCAATTACTGAAGTTTACCCAGAAAGACAAATTCACTGGATGTTCTTCGTGTTTCACTGTTGCAGTCATTACATTTGGGTAATCTGCTGGCAGGTTGCCCTCAGTCGGCCTGATTAACAAAGTCTTGGGTCCTGCATTGGTTGCTGTCCCTTCTTCCATGATGTCAGGTCGTCAGGGGTATAAAACATGCAGCCGACGCCATTACATCAGTCTTTCTTTTCGTGCGGTGCCCGAAGCAGAAGCAGTTTGCAAGTGCCGGTCGGCCGACTCCTGAAATTTTCGTTTTCGAGTTTCAGAACCAAAGTCTTCAACTAAAAGCTAAGTACCCCTTTGGGGAAACTTTTTCTTGCTCCTTACCGATGTCATTAAAAGTTAATAACTGTATTACTTTTAGGAAGCAAGTACGTCATAAGGATTTTCATTTGTACTGTATTCCTTGCCTGGGCCCTGATCACAACGTGCCTTGCTATCAGTTTTGTGCTAAATTTAATCAACGCACATTTAAACGTCAATATTTTGCTTCTAAATATTTTGGCTCCAGATTTAACTGTCCAGAAATGGCATCAGTTAGCAATCTGACTACCGGAATACCTAAAAAATGCAAAGAAAAAGACAGAGACAAACCGTTGCGGTCCAAAACTGATGACGAAGCTTCTCCTAAGCCAGTCGCCGGTTCGCTGGTACTCAGTGAGGTGCTTTCGCATCCCCTGATACCCACTATTTTTGATTCGCAGGCCTCTCCTGAGACCCATTCGGAGTCCGGTATGCCGCGAGGTATTTTAAGTATTGAGCCCGCGGATGTCTCTACCTTGGATGGGTCCGGAGCCACTGAGCAGGCACCGGCTTCTGAGGGTGTTTTCAGACCTAAAGACTTGTATATTAAACCGACGCCATCTTCAAAACTAAGGCCAAAATCTACTTCTATGTCTAAAAAACCGACACTTGGGCCATGTGTACAGGCCCCAATGCCTAAATAACAAATGATCAAAATGGCCGAGGATTTAATTACCTTGATCAGGGGTACCCATCCCCCTCCTGCTAAGAGGCCTAGGCAAGGCACTGACTATGAATCTTCAGATCAGGTTTCTATTTCTTCTGATTCCTGTTCTGATCAGGAATTATCTATTCCCACTTATGAGGACTCTGATGCAGAAGATTTCATCTCTTCTGCTCCTCCTCCTGATGATTTTTCTTTTGGGGAAACTTTGCATACCTTAAGGAAACATTTTCACTGGGAGAGTCAGGATTTCTCAGAATCCAAAAAGAGGCTTAGGGATTTTCTCCTTCTTCCTCAGCATAGGTCTTTGGCTATACCTCCTGTTCTAGACAATGTTGATGATGTTTTCTCAGAGTCCAGTATGACGTCTGATTCCCTGCCTCCGGCCCCTTTTAAGCCAGACAGATATTACAGGGTTCCTGACTCCTACAAATTCCTCTTTTAAAATCCTACTGCTGATCCTGAAACCATTTCTCAGGGTCCCAAGGTCGTTAAGGCTTCTACTAGTAAAAATCCTACCCCTTCTGATAGAGATTCCAGGGCGCTGGATAGATGGGGTAAGAAGGTTTACACGTCTGCAACCTTGGCAATCAGGGCTCTAAACTGTCAATTTCATATGCTTAAATATCAACAGCATGTCATGGATTTACTAAAACAGAAAATTATGTTGATTTCTGACTGTGTGGAAAATAAAGAGTTGCAGGATTTATTGCATTCAGCTGAACAAGTTGTAAAGCATACTTTGCAATGTGGTTTTGATTCCTTGGAGGCCTCTTGCAGGGCTGCTGTAACTGGGTCTGTGATTGGAAGGCATGCTTGGCTCAAGGAGTAAAATCTGCCTGACCATGTTAAAGCAAAATTGTTGGATGCTCCTTTACAACAGGACAGTCTATTTTGAAGTAAGGCTGAAGAAGTTTTGAAAATGATGGAAGATAAAGCTAAAGCTATGCAAACTGTGAAAGATTTCCTGCAAGTGCAGCCACCCAGGTTCAGTAGGCACTGACCTACTAAGAATTGGTCCTTTCCAGTACCCACCAGAGCTGCTCAGTTTAAACCTAGACATTCCAAAGGCTCCAGGTTTCAGTCGCAAGGAACCTATAGACCAAAGCAGTGGGGTGCCTCCACCTCCAAATCTAGAAGTAACAAGGCACCTCCATATGGTAAACAGTCTCAATGACTTTCCACTGGAATTACCAAGCACTTATCTTTTGGACACCCCATTGGGGGGGAAACTGGCACTTCATGCACGAAACTGGCAACTGATTACCCAGGACAAATGGGTATTAAATATAGTATCCCAGGGATGCAGATTTCATTTCCACATGTTGCCAATCCCAAACGAATGCCCAGATCTGCCTCCAAATCAGTGGGCAGAGGCCCAGAAACAGGTTATATCCCTCATGAATATGGGGGCTATTCAACCAGTACCAGGAAAGGAAAAGGGACAAGGTTTTTATTCAAGGCTTTTCCTGGTACCCAGAAAAGACAACTCATGGTGTCCAATTCTGGACTTATCCATTCTAAATACGTTTCTGGACATTCCAAAATTCAAGATGCTGACTCTCCAACAGTTACTACCCATGCTAACCAAGGATGCCTGGTTGGTAAATCTAGACTTAAAAGAAGCTTACCTGCATATCCCAGTCAGGGAGTCTTGCAGAAGATACCTCCGCTTCAAAGCAGGCTGTTTGCATTACCAGTTCTGTGCTTTGCCCTTTGGCTTATCTACTGCACCCATGGTCTTCACAAAGTGCCTGGCACCAGTAATTGCATTTTGCAGGCAAAGAAATATTCAAATTTATCCATACCTGGACGATTGTCTAATTCAGGCAGAAAACAAGGACACTCTTCTAAAACAATTGGCGTTTATAAAAAGGCTTCTAACTTGTCTAGGGTACACCATAAACGAAAATAAATCACAAATGGTACCCTCTCACAAAATTACATTCCTGGGTGCAAGCTTGAATACAACTGCCCAGATGACTTACATTATGCCAGAAAAACAAATTCAATTGATGACTTACTTCAAACAGGTGGCCACAAAAACCCAGCTATCTGCAAGACAAATTCTGCAGGTCTTGGGGTTCATGGCCTCTTGCATTCTTCTAATTCCATATGCAAGACTGCATATGAGGAAACTTCATTGGTACATAAAAAGCTTATGGAGTCAACATTGTCACAGTTTGGAAACAATGATTCCTATCATTCCTTGCCTGCAGCTAGAGTTCCTATGGTGGGCAGAGGACTGCCACCAAAATAAGGGACTGTCATTCATTCCACCCCCTGCCGCCCAAACCTTGACTACAGACGCATCAGATTATACTTGGGGGGGGGGGGGCGCATCTGGCAGGGAGGTGCATTTAGGGCCAATGGAGCCCAAATCAAATGCACCTACATATCAGTCAGAAAGAGATGCTAGCTGTACAGAATGCTCTGACAGCCTTCAAGGACTATTTTCATAGACAGACAACACCATAGTCATGTGGTACATAAACAAGCAGTGGGGTACCCATTCCTACCCTCTTTGCAGACTAGCCATGGCATTGTGGAACACAGCTTTGGCTTATCAAATACATCTACAAGCTCAATTCCTGCCTGGAAAGCAGAATACTCTGGCAGACGAACTAAGCAGAAATCTCATGGACCCGCACAAATGGAAACTGAATCCACAAATCTTCAGCATATTGACACACAAATGGGGGAGCCCAGACATAGATCTCTTTGCTTCACTCCAAAACTTTCATTTGGACAAATTCTGCATGAGAGTTCATCACAAAAAAGCTTGGAAAGTGGATGCTCTATCCTTCAGCTGGAAAAGCCTATCAGTCTATGCCTTTCCCTTTCTGCCTCTGCTCTCCAAGGTTTTACTAAAAGTCGACAGAAAAAACAAAAATGATTCTGATTGCTCCAGACTGGCCTCGCCAACACTGGTACCCGCTCCTACGCAGTATGTTGCACCTTCCTCCATGGTACTTGCCTCAGACTCCTTACCTACTGTCTCAGCAGAGCTATCAATTTCTGCACACTTAGCTCCAAACTCTGAATCTTGCAGCATGGCTAATCAACTAGTTTCACCAGTTACATCTCTCAGCAAACCTGTGACGGATGTCATTTTGGAGGCTAGAAGGCCTAGTGCTAGAAAATCTTATGCTGACAAATGGAAAAGCTTCTGTGCCTGGAGCCAAGCACAAGGGATAAGCACAGCATTGCCCAGTATTCCTCAGATTCTGCAATATTTAACTGAGATGCTTCACAAGGGCCTATCTTTTTCTTCAATAAAAATTCATGTCTCTGCCATTTCAGCTCATTACAACACAAAGCCTCCCCTCTTTTCTCATCCTCTGCTAAAACAGGACCTCAGAGGGGCCAAAATTTTAAGACCTCCCAGGAGAGCACCAACTCCTGCATGGGACCTCAATTTTGTTTTGGAAAAACTCACTCTGCCTCCTTTTGAGCCAGCTGCTACTGCAGACCTAAAATGTATCTCTTGGAAAACAGCTTTTCTTTTATCAGTCACTTCAGCTAGAAGGATTTCAGAGCTACAGGCTCTTATGGCAGTGGAGCCTTTCATTATTTTTTACCTGGACAGGGTGGCTCTCAGGACCAACCTATCCTTTATGCCTAAAGTGGTATCTAGTGTGGCCCTTAATCAGGCCATTCATCTGCAAACTTTCTTCCCAAATCCACAGAACAAGGGTGAGCAGATTCTGCCTTCATTGGATGTGCACAGAAAACTAAGATTCTACTTAGGACAAAATCTTTAAGAAAACCTAAACAATTGCTGGTGGCATTTGCTGCAGGGGCAGAGGGAAAGGCTGTTTCAAAGCAGACTTATTTTAAATGGATAAGCCATTGTATTAATTTCTGCTATATGCACCATGGTAAACCTGTCCCCACGGGGATCAGATCTCATTCCATTAGGGCTGCATCTACTTCGGCAGCTTTCCTCATTGGGGTTCCTACCAGAGACATTCTAGAAACTTCTACCTGGAACTCAGTTCATAAGTTCACCAAACATTAACATTTACCTTTCTTCTCTAAATCCAGAGTTGGCTTTGCCACTGCTGTCCTGCAGGGCCTTTTAGCTGCTCCTAGTGCTGTATAATTCCATCACCCCAACCATAGCTTTGGGATTCTACCCAAATGTAATGACTGCAATAGTGAAACATGAAGAACATAGTACAGTTGTGTACACTTACCATAAATGTAGATGTTCGAGTGTATTCACTGTTGCAGTCCTGGTTACCCTCCCTCCAGCCACCTTTTTATTCTCTAAATATACCTCTCATTTCTGTTACTATCTTTAAAAGCCTTTTTGGTGTATTTGCTTTTGTTTAGAGGTGTATGTTGTGTATTTCTTGTTTTACATATATACATTGATATTTATATATATATATATATATATGTATATATATATATATATATATATATATATATATATATATATATATATATATATATATATATATATATTGCTCCCCATTTCGGGGGCACCTGACATCTGGGGCAAGAAAAACTGATGTAATGGCATTGGCTGCATGTTTTATACCTCTGATGCCCTGACATCATGGAAGAAGGGACAGCAACTGACGCAGGACCCAAGACTTTGTTAATCAGGCCAACTGAGGGCAACCTGCCAACAGATTACCCAACTGTAATGACTGCAACAGTGAATACACTCGAACATCTACATTTATGGTAAGTGTACACAACTGTACTTTCTCTTTTTTGAGTTTCTGTTTTCATAATGGAAGAGCTGAAATTAAGCTGTTACTCAGTGTGCAGCCATTTTGAAACTCCATGATTGCAAAGATTTTCGTTAATAATTCCTAACACTGACTGCTCTATTTTGCAGCTCGAAAGTCCAAGTTATCTTTGCTCACTTACCTTTGTATCTTATGTTATAGATCACATGTTTAAATTTTCTGTTTTCAACATTTATTTTTAAAATAGCAATTTAGGGGCATAAGAAAGAATGTATACTCAGTTTAACAACCTCCTGTTGATAGTTACTCCATGAACTTTGATTTTTTGATTTCATACAGCAGAAATACCCAGTTTGCCTAGTGAACTGCTTCCTTACCTGCCTAGTTGGAGGCAGTTCAGTGACATACCTAACTGTGATGTTTATCCTGCTGCATATCTCCATTTATTTGGCCCTATTGGATTTATGTATAATGCCTTCAAAAGATATTCTACTCCAAGTATATATGTTTTCCCTGAAGTGTCCTAGTCCCTATTACAGTTTTACTGCTGCTGGTTGAGGCCTAGATGAACCTCTGTTTAATCTTATAGTAGGCTCAGTGCTGCTAAAAGGAAGGTATTCCATGAGAAGATTATATAGGCGACTACTGCTTTCTGGTAGTCTCAATTATATCTGTGGGTTCTCACCTACCGTATTTATTTTTTGTGAAACCTACTGGTTCCTCAAGTTGGTGGTTGTCCATCCAGGACAGCAGCAAATCAAAAAATGTTTCTGGAAATTCTTCATTGGTAAGGATAGTCCGAGCCTTTTATGTAAGAAGTTCTTTGACTTCCTTCAGTATGTTTCTTCCCACTATGGCATGTTAAATGGTGTGGAAGTTATGTGGCTAGATTAGATTGGAGTAGTACCTATGCACCAAGTGTACACCCTTTTCAGGGCCATTAGCATCATATTTGTGTGTGAAAAGCTACTAAATCGGCTTGTGCACAAATAAGACTGGACAAGTGAGTCCTTGAAATTATCTATGAGTGGCCTGCAGCAGGAATGCCACCAACATTTCATCATGTGCTGTGTCAACCCAGGAACATTGGAAAGGCAACTTAGGAACACTGGGGAGGTAGGAGGATTGGGGAGGTGGTGATCTTGGCTTCTAGAGATGCTTACAGAAATTACATGCATTTTATTATTAAGATGATTCCAGCTTTTTTCTCATTTGGATGGATATGGTTTACTCTTATACTCCTTTAGCCTGAAACCCAGACACACAAGACACACAAAGAGGAATAACAGTTGTTGCTTGTTGTTAACCTATTGTGATTTTCTTTGGAAGGGGAGTATGATGTACACGTGATGATGGATAGGTAGAGGTAACAACATAATTTTAGATGCAGCAAGTTTTCCAGGAGCACATAAACTTTATGTACCAGAAGCTGTATCTAAATTGTTTACTTGAGACAGAAGATACTACAAATTAACTCAAGAAATGTCCTTCACAGAAAACTGTATAACAAAGTCCAAGCATTTTTGAGGGAAGGAAGAGTTTATATAGGTGAATTGTAATTCTTGGGCAGTTGTAAATTGAGACCAATAAGGTATAATAAAGAAACCCCCCAGTTGTAATCAGGAGCTCAGTGATGTTATCTGGGCATTTTCTAATGATGTTGTTCTATTTTTAATTAATTTTTTTAACTGGGTAAGCCAACTGGACACAAGGATCCCTTTTCAGGAGCAACCTGGGAATGCTGTCTGGTTAACTGACTTGCACAGTCACACAGTAGGTGGAAGGAATCAAACCCTGTACCTTGGACTATAGGAAATAGCTTGTTAATAGTTCAGAGCTTTAATCCCCCAAGTTAACTACCAGATTACACAATAAAGAGTATAAAGCACCTTTGTCTACATATAGTTGTTTAGGTAAGATATCATCTTATTGAAAGAGCGACTGAAACCTGGAGCCTTTGGAAAGTTAAGAAACGTGAAGAGTGATGCACTTCCTAAGAGAGACTGTATGGACGTGTACTTGCAGGGTGAAGTGTGATTGGGCAAGGCATTTCTTTTATAATTTCTAATACCAAAGTCTCAGAGTCACATTTCAGCACATTTAGGAAGATAGATTGCTGGAAGATCTTGGGGCACTCTCAGTATAAAGAGCAGAAGCTGCAGGATAATGAGAGCCTCACACATTAATACTGGGAGAGACGGTCTTTTATAGGCCTCATGTGTAAATCCCATAAGTAGAAGGTTAAGCTGTTTGTCAACTGCCTTGTTAAATTTCACTGAGATACCGTCAGCCTCAGGTGATTTGTGGGAATTATGCTCTTACAGCTGTACAAGTATCTCACGTTCCATTTTTGGGCATGTTGAGGTTCTCCTTGCTCTTTGGGTTCTGTCAAGGCAGGTGCTACATAAAAATGTAGCTGGATTTGCTTCGGAAAGGGGCTAAGCACTTCATAGTTGTTGACAGTGTTTTTCAGAACAGATTGAGGGTCACAGAGCTGTGCACCACTCAAGTTTTTGACCTTGAGGCCTGTCTCCAGCCTGTAGGCAATGGGCTTTCTTTCCTTGTAATATTTCCCTTTCATAAGGGCCAGTGGTAGTCCTGGCTTTTATATAAGTGCTTATTTTATCTCTTAAGTTTCAAATAAAGCATTGCTCCATGTTATCATGTATTTCCATTTGAGCTTTCTGAAGTGCTTGTTAAAGAGAGTTCATTCTGATCTTCTTTTAATCAGCTGTAAATGCTAAATACCCCTCATTTTCCCCTCAGATCCATGTCTTGAGAACCTTTCATAACTCTCTTGATGTATGCAACTTTTCCATGACTGCTATGGAAGTCCAAAATGAAGCATGGGACACTACTCATGTATAAACACTCCAAATCCCCCGTAGTACAGGAACCAATGAAGGCAGTCTCACAGTACTATATGTGGAACAGTTCTCTAGCAAGACTCTGCAGTCCATGATATGAAAAAGTAATTTATTAAACAAAACAAAACAAAACAAATAAATGTCGCATCAAGGATTTAGCGCTTTCATTTCCTAACCGGAAACTTCATCAGAATGTATGCTGTTACTATACAAGGTCTTTTATACATCTTCTTATTGATTAATTAAATAAATTAAATACAATTACAATTAACTTGGAATTTCAATTCAAATCATTTAGGTAAGAATGAATTTAAAGGAATAGTTAGTGTGGTATCAAGCATATACATACAAATAGTTGGTCTGTCTGTACAAGTGAAATGACATACAAATTTGACTTACAAATTTGATATACGTATGTAAAATTCATCACTAGTAACATATTAGTTTAAAATCATACATATGTATAAATTTTTGGATGAATAAATAAATAAATACATACATATGTCCATGTGTATTATAACTATATATATTGATTTGCAATATATGTTGTTAAAAACAGTTTTAAAGTTTTCAAAAACAGTCTCCTACAAACAATTTATAAAAAAACAAATTACAAAAAAACTTTTATAAAAACTTCTATCAAGTTATATATAGAAATAATAAATAGATGAATGAATAAAAACAGTTGATAATAAATGGATAAAAAATGGATAAGTGGTGAGAAAATGAATAATATTTAGGTGGTAAAAAAGTGTAAGGTAGTAGTAATAGTAACAGTAGTGGTGCTGCAAAAAATGTTTCTATTTGTTTTTGTTTTTGTTCTTGTTCTTATTTTTATTTTTTTGTTTTTATCCTGTCGGCCCTTACTTTTAGGGCTGGTAGTAGTGACACGTGATCATTCATCCCTGGAGGTGTATTGGAATCCAGACGTAGTTGCCAGATTAATTCTCTGTAACTGAGTTGCGTTTCCCAGTCCCCCCTCTACTATTCTTGGGTACCATTTCCAATATCCAAAACTTGAAGTTAGCTCTTAAAGCAGGTTAATGTATGTCTGTAAAAAGCATTTGTTTCTTTTTTCCTGTTTACGTCATACATGTGCTCGTATATTCTTTGTCGTAGATGTTTCTCTGTCTTACCCACATAATATCCCCAACATGAAGTACAATAGACCAAATATACTACCCCACTGGTATAACAGGTAAAGTGGTGTTTACCCTTAAAGGTTGTAGGGATAGAAGGTAGTGTTAGTTCCTCTGTATTTGCAATAAATGTACATTGAGAACATCTCCCACAACGAAAAATACCCTTTTTTCTTTTTGTCATTGTCCTGCTTGTTCATTCAAACAAATTTTTAAGGTTAGGATCCCTCCTAAAACTGAAGCTTATTTGTCTACTAAATATTTCTACCCTATTAGGTATAGTTTTGAAAATGTCCCATGTCTTAGTTATAAGTTTTCTTATTGAGTAAGTGTTGACATTGTATGTCATGACAAGAAAGGGTGTGTTTTGGTGTGTATTGGTGTTGGAGGTGTTTTCCCAGTGGTATCCAAGATATGATCTAAGGGGTTACTATCTATGTTAACCTCCTTGCTTAACAAAGGTACATATCTTTTCCCCCACCCCCTTATCACCTAGTGACATAGGCTTTTATATTTAAGCTGGTGAGCTTATCTATAATGCCCGAGTGGGGTATTGTATTGAAGGCTTTTGCGAGGTCCAGGTAGGCTGTGTGGACCACCTTCCCCTCGTCAATGGCCTTGGTGACTGTTTCTAAGAAATCGACCAGGTTTAAGAGGCAGGATCTGCCCTTAACAAAGCCAAACTAGGTAGGATCCAGTGTCTGTAGGTCTCCAATATCTTTATTTATGAGGTCCATGATGATCCTTTCCATAGCTTTGCAGACCAAGCTAGTCGGGCTTATGGGGCGATAGTTTCCAGGATCTGTTGAGGCACCACCTTTGTGGAGAGGGACCACTGTTGCTGTACGCCACTCTTTGGGTACATATCCTGTAGTAAGACTGAGATTGAACAGTAGTTTTATGTTTGGGTTTAGCTCTGGAGGTCATGTAGGATGCAGCCCGGGATACCGTCTGGTCCCATTGATGCTGTGTTTTTTGCTTTGGAGAGGGCGGCTCTTACCTGAGCATCTGAGATGTCAGGGGGGCAGCACTCTGCTGGGATAGATATTTGCCCTTTTGGTGGGGAGGGGGGGGGGAGTTTGAGCTGAACCTGTCAGCTAGCATGTTGGCAATGTCTGTGGGTTCGGTGTATTTTTTGTCATTTTGGACTAATTCTGAGCATATCTTGGAATTCCCACCCAGGTTCCTAACATAATTAAAGAAAGCCTTGCGATTATCCTTAGTGTTCTGTGCAGTTTTTCTCTCGAAGCTGGCCTTAGATGATTTTATGAGTGCCCGTAGTTTTTTGCTAATACTGATCAGAGATGCCTTCCCTTTTTGGGATTTTGCTCTATCATGTAGTAGCTTCCTCCTTCTATTGTATAGTTTGTTTATGGCTGGGTCCACCAGACAGGACGTCTGCCTTTGGAGGATTGGGTCTTAGTTTTATTTGGGATTGCATGATCCATGCATTCCTGAAGGTGTTCATAGAATGCGTTTATAAAGGATTCTGCCGTCTGAGCCGTATTTTCCACAGGCCCGGGGGCTTTGAAGGATTCCACCTCAGTTTTGAGGAGTGTGAAATTTGCTTTAGAGAAGTTTTTCACTGTGGTTTTCTGGGCAGGGGGTGGGGTCTGGATGTGAATATCCATTGAGATTAGTTTATGGTCTGATCTTACCAGTGAGGGATACACTTCTGGTCTGGTGCATAAAGTCCCCATGTTGGTGATGATCAGGTCCAGTATGTTTTCCCCTCTTGTGGGAGTGGTAACAAGTTGTTCCATAGCATTTGAGTTTATAAATTCTAGGAACCTTTGGGCTGGGGTGTTGGAGCTAGAGTAATGCTCACAGTCTATGTTTGGATAGTTGAAGTCGCCCAATATAATGGTGTTTGGAGAGACCTTCATATTTTCCAGTGTTCTCAGGAAGGCCGAGTGGGGTTCCTGGGTTTGGGGGGGTGGTCTGTAGCAGGCTATAAACTGGAAGGCAGTTTTACCCACTGTTAGTTGCACATGGATAGTCTCTGATGCTTCGTGCTGTGCCACCAACCTGGAGGTGTGGGTATCTTTGACGAATATTGATACTCCCCCTCCTTTTGTGGTTCAGTCCAAGTTTTGGTGCCGAAAAGCATGGTATGAGGTATAACCTGGTAGTGCTGGGGTGCTCTCGGCAGCCTTGAACCAGGTTTCTGTTAATGCACAGATATCGATGTTCTCCATGCTAAGGAGAATTTTGAGTGCGTGCATCTTGAGGTTTAAACTTCTGGCATTGAGTAGCATTACTCTTAGTTTCTTATCCCTTGTGATACCTATGGAGGTGGGTTTGTCTTTTGAGCCTTGCCTAAAAAAGGCACTATGGGGGTAGCAAGAGCCTTTGCCAATATCTGAAAGCCCAGGGGTGACAGGTGCAAGCCGTCCCTAGCGAAGCATCCTGGCTTGTCGAGCATATCATCCCAGGCTGACAGGCATTGGATCCCCTTTGAATGACACCAATACTTAAGCCAGTTGTTGAAATTGATCATCTTGTCTTCATATTGTGGCATCATTCTTGGTGAGGGTAAGATGCTACTCAAGGTCAGGGTCATACCGGCCCGGGCTACATGCTCAGAGAGCTCCTCTATGTCTCTTTTCATGTAGTCCATGGAGGTACATCTCAGGTCATTCACACCAGCATGGACAATGACTGAGTCATATTTGTACTTGCCTTGGAGTGACCTGAGTGCTTGTTTTATGTGGCGGATCCTAGCGCCCTACAGGCAGCTCATCGTGACCTTCTCCTTGTTCAGCCTGGTGAGCGGGACGTCAGTGTGCCTGATGATAGAGTCACCTATTACAAGTGTATCAGGTGTGTTGTTTAGCCTTAAGGGCTGTGACTGTTCGGCACACGGGCTTTGTGAGCTATGTGTTGCACGTGGTTTTTTTTGGGGGTAGCGGTTGCTTGGGTGTCTGCTTTGGAGGTCTCTGCTGCTTAGGTAGATTTTTATTTAGAGCCTCCGAGTATGTTTTTGTGTGTTTATGTGTTTGGTTTGCTGTCGTGGTAGGTCTATGTGAGACTGGAATTGTAGTGAGTGTGGTTTCCTTCTCCTCCTGACTGGTTACGCCAGTACTGAGTTGAGAGAGCTTAGCCTCCAGTTTGGCTATATTGTTGAATCTCTCACATGTGTTGGAATTTGTTGGGAGGAGGAGAGGGTTGTCTGTGTACATGAGGCAGTTGTAACATTGCCTCAAGATTCCCAGATTCACCAGCTGGACTGGAGAGGAGATTGACAACTGACCTTTGGACATGCTAGAATAGTATTGGGAATTCCTTTATAATTGAAAAAAGGGCCAATGGGGAACAAGGTACTCAAGGGGAGTTTGTGAGGGTGTAGTGCTTTTAATTTTTTTAGTGCTGACTTTTATAGTTGCTTTAGTGAGCAAGTGCCAGGTAACTTAAATGCAATGTGTTACAGGTAACTTAAATGCAAAAATGACAAACAGTAACTTTCTTTCAAGTGAAACAAGGAAATAAGTACAGTAAGCAATGCAGATATCACTAGGGATCCACAGAAGCGCTGAAAAGCCGCCTTTTAGGTGGAATTAGCTTTTCAGGGAAATAACAAGCAAACAAACAACAAGCATACAAAGCTAGATTCAGCAGTCTTGGATCTAGTCTATGCTACAGCAAACAAGGTGTACCAATTACAGTAAGAAACAGTTCAAATATGCAGGCACTATAAGCTTTTAACCAGAAATTCCCAGCTCAGAAGGGCAGAGTCCAGCCTCTCCTCCCACAAGAGTGCGGACCACGAACCTTCTTAATGTAAAATAACTGGCCTGAAGCCCAAGTGCTTAAACCAGAACTAATACACTTTTAGAATAACAGGCACTGAGCCCTAAATCAGCATTTCCCAACTTAGAAGGATGTAAGCTACCTGTCCTGCCACCACAGTGCAGGCCACAAACCTTCCTCATGTAAAACAACTGGTCTGAAGCCCAAGTGCTTAATCCAAAAGACTTAGAATGATAACTACACTTTAATCAAGTTACTACCAAGCAGTAATAAATACAATTGAATACTTTAAAGAATGCCTGGATTAGTGCTCAAGTTATACAAACAAAGCTAGATTCAGCAGGCCTGGATCTAGTCTATGCTACAGCAAATAAGGTGTACCAATTTCAGTAAGAAGCAGTTCAAATATGCAGGCACTATAAGCCTTTAACCAGAAATTCCCAGCTCAGAAGGGCAGAGTCCAGCCTCTCCTCCCACAAGAGTGCAGACCACGAACCCTGTTAATGTAAAATAACTGGCCTGAAGCCCAAGTGCTTAAACCAGAATTAATACACTGTTAGAATAACAGACACTGAGCCCTCAATCAGCAGTTCCCAACTTAGAAGGATGTAAGCTATCTGTTCTGCCACTACAGTGCAGACCACGAACCTTCCTAATGTAAAACAACTGGTCTGAAACCCAAGTGCTTAAACTAAAAGGCTTAGAATGAGTTACACCAAGCAGTAATAAATACAACTGAGTACTTTTAAGATGACGCAAAAGCAAAATAAAGTAGGAAGAAACACAAATACAGTAAAAGCAGATAAACTTTTTTGTTTTTGTTTTTTTTTTGTTTTTAGTGGAAAGAGAGAAAGGAGTAGCAGAAACTAAGCTGATTTGCCTTCTCAAATGTTCTCCCTGTACTGGGTAGAATGAGGTAATGACACTAGACTGGGAGGAGGGTCCCAGATCAAATTTACACTAGGGGCGGGCAACTGCAAAGCCACCAACTATAAAAACACTATACCAACAGCGAGGGAGGGTGGGAAACAAAATGCAGAAATGTATCTCACAGCTGAAAAGCAGCTGTATTTATTTATTTATTTATTTATTCATCCAAAAATTTATACATATGTATGATTTTAAACTAATATGTTACTAGTGATGAATTTTACATACATATATCAAATTTCTAAGTCAAATTTGTAAGACATTTCACTTGTACAGACAGACCAACTATTTGCATGTATACGCTTGATACCACACTAACTATTCCTTTAAATTCATTCTTACCTAAATGATTTGAATTGAAATTCCAAGTTAATTGTAATTGTATTTAATTTATCTAATTAATCAATAAGAAGATGTAAAAAAGACCTTGTATAGTAACAGCATACATTCTGATGCAGTTTCCAGTTAGGAAATGAAAGCGCTAAATCCTTGATGCTACGTTTATTTGTTTTGCTTTGTTTAATAAATTACTTTTTCATATCATGGACTGTAGAGTCTTGCTAGAGAACTGTTCCACATATAGTACTGTGAGATTGCCTTCATTGGTTCCTGTACTACTGGGGATTTGGAGTGTTTTTACTGGTTTTGGAGCCTTTTCCCGTTTCTTCCGTTTCTACGTTTACACTACTCAAGTATGCACAGTGAGAGTAACAGAGAATGTAACCCCCACAGGAGTAGCAATCTGCTTATGTGGAGTCACAATAAATCTGTTGTTGTCAGTGAACAGTGCAAGAAGTGGTATTTTTTGAAAATAATAGGAAATAGTGTGGGGTACAATAAACAAATCAATTCTGCTGGTTTTCTCAGAGTAGGGACAGAATAGATATCCAATATGCAGCATAACCATTCAGAACACTTTACCAACTTGATGTGCATTCCTTTCACCCATGTGATTTCTGACAGCACACAGCAAAGGTTGCCCGATAATAATGCAGTACCTGGTATAGTCTTTTGTGGTATGGTATAGAAAAAGCTGGACATAGGTTGTGAGCTGTAAGGATTCCCCAGCAGCACTGATTCCCATTCCCCACCCCTCAATGTATCCTTCTTCCCTGTTGGTCTTGTCAGCTCCATCTAGCTCCCATCTAGCTGTCTACCAGTTACAGTGGTGCCACTCCTTCTTGATAGATGCTTCACAGATGTTCATCATGTTACCCTGCTGCAGTCATCACACTTGGGTTATCCTATCGTCAGGCGGTCCCGCAGTCGGCCAGAATTCCAAAGTCTTGGTCCGGCGTCGGTTGCTGTCACCTCTTCCCTGACGTCAGTGTGCTAGGGGTATATATAATGCAACCAATGCCATTTTCTTCAGTCTTTCTTGCCGCGCGGTGCCCGAAGCAGAAGCAGTTCGCAAGTGCCAGTCGGCCGACTCCTGAGATTTTCGAATTCGAATTTCAGCCTGAAGTCTTCTATAAAGTTAAGTACCCCGTTGGGGAAACTTTTCTTGCCTCAGACCGATGTCAGAAAAAGTTAACAATTGTATTTCTTGTGGGAAGCAAATACCTCATAAGGATTTTCATTTTTATTGCATACCTTGCGTAGACCCAGACCACGACGTCACTTCTTGTTGGTTTTGTGCTAGGTTTAATAAGCGTACTATTAAAAGACGCTTTGATTTCGCACGACACTACTTCAGTAGGAAATTTAACTACAACATGCCGTCGGAGCAACCGACTACCGGCGTGCACAAAAAAACACAGGGATAAGGACATGCAGCCCAGACCTAAGCCAGATTCCGAGGCCTCGGCTGATCCGGTCTCCGGTTCTCTGGTCCTCAGTGAGGCTCCGATGCAGCCACTGACTACCGCAGATCTGGAACCCGAGACCGCTACGGAAATTTTGACGGAATGTACCAAGCCGAAGCAGCCTTTTACTTCAGGCCCTTCCGACGACTTTGCTTCTAAAGACGTCAGTGCTTCTGAAATGCCATCAGTTTCTGAAGGCGTTTTCAGACTGACGACTCTCTCCATTAAAACATTTTCTAAGTCGAAGACTCCTTCTAAATCTAAAAGAACTGCACTTCAGTCTCCTGTTCAAGGCCCTATGCCTAAGAAACAGATGCTCAAAATGGCTGAAGATTTGATTTCTTTAATCAGGGGTTCACAGCCCCCTCCTGACAAAAGGCCTAGACAAGAGGAAGATTTTGCTTCCTGTGAGCAAATGTCCATTTCTTCAGACTCCTCTGAGGACCAAGACTATTCCTTCTCTCCTTATGAAGATTCTGATGCTGAGGACTCTATTCCCTCAGCTTCTCCTCCTGAAGACTACTCCTTTGGGGAAACTTTACACACTATGAGGGAACATTTTCACTGGGAAGGTCAAGACTACTCTGATTCAAAGAAAAGGCTCAGAGAGTTTCTTTTACTCCCCAACACAGAACACTTGCCATCCCACCAGTTTTGGACATTGTGGATGATGTCTATTTAGAATCCAGTTTCAACCCAGACTCTCTACCTCCTGCTCCGGCTAAGCCTGACAGATACTACAGAGTGCCTGATTCCCACAAATTTCTTTACAAAGCCCAGTAGCTGACCCAGAGACTATCTCCCAGGGTCCCAAGGGGGCTAAGGCTTCTATGGCTAAAAACCCAGTACCTTCTGAGAGGGATTCCAGAGCACTAGACAGGTGGGGGAAAAAGGTTTACACCTCAGCCACACTAGCTATGAGGGCACTGAATTGTCAATTTCATATGCTTAAGTATCAGCAATTCCTCATCTCTCAGTTAAAGCAAAGAATAACCACTCTCCCTCAACAATCTGAATTGAAAGAAGTACAGGATCTGTTGCACGCCACTGAGCAGGTAGGCAAACATACCTTACAATGTGGGTTTGATTCTTTGGAGGCCTCCTGCAGAGCAGCTGTCACTCGGTCTGGTATACGTAGGCATGCTTGGTTAAAGGAACAAACACTGCCTGATCTTGTTAAAGCAAAACTACTAGATGCTCCCTTACAGCAGGATGTTCTTTTTGGAGTTAAAGCAGAAGAAGTTTTAAAGAAAATGGAAGATAAGGCAAAATCTATGCAGACAGTCAAAGATTTCCTACAAGTACAACCCCCTCGCTTCAGCAGAAACTGGCCAACAAAAAATTAAACCTCGCCAATGGGGCACTACAACACAGAAGGGAGGAGAAGACAGGTTTCAATCCACCAGAAGGCAAACTTAATGACTTGCACCTCATCTGGCCAAGCAAAACTTTCTTGGCAGCCCCCTTGGGGAGAAAACTCTCACTTTTTGCAGACAACTGGCACATAGTCACAAAGGACAAATGGGTCCTAGACATAATTTTACGAGGATACAGATTCCACTTTCACACCTTGCCAATGAAAAGAGGAATGCCAAACCTGCCACAAAATCAATGGGCAGAGGCACAAAAGCAAATTACAGCTCTCATGGACATGAGAGCCATTCAACTGGTAGCTACTCGAGAGCAAGGACAAGGATTTTACTCAAGACTCTTTCTAGTGCTCAGAAAGGACAATACCTGGAGACCAATTCTGGACCTCTCAATTCTAAACACTTACTTACAAGTACCCAAATTCAAGATGCTAACACTACAGCAGCTACTTCCCATGTTGGGCAAGGAAGCATGGCTAGTAATGTTGGACCTCAAGGAGGCATACCTGCATGTCCCTATCAGACAAAGTTGCAGAAGATACCTCCATTTTATTGCAGGTTCAACCCATTACCAATTCTCTGCACTGCCCTTTGGCTTATCTACTGCGCCCAAAGTTTTCACAAAATGCCTGGCACCAGTAATTGCATACTGCAGACAAAGAGGAATTCAAATATATCCATAACTGGACGACTGCCTCATCCAAGCAGAAAGCAAAGACATTCTCTTACATCATCTGGCCTTTGTAAAGCATCTACTAAACTGCCTGGGGTACACAGTAAACGAAAAGAAGTCAAAACTAATACCCTCACAAAAAATGACATTCCTGGGTGCCAGCTTGAATACAATGGCCCAGAAGGCTTATCTTACGCCAGACAAGCAACTACAACTGACTCAATATTTCAAGACAATGGCAACAAAGACCCAATTAACTGCAAGAAAAATTCTGCAGGCTTTGGGCTTCATGGCATCTTGCATACTAATAATACCATTTGCAAAGCTGCATATGAGGAAATTACAGTGGTACCTAAAAAGCATATGGTCTCAACACAGCCACAGCTTGGACACAATGATATCTCTCATTCCCTGCCTACAACATGAATTTCTATGGTTGTCACAGGCATGTCACCTCAACAAGGGTCAGCCTTTCACCTTGCCCCCAGCCAGGCAGACTGTCACAACAGATGCTTCAGACTACGCCTGGGGGGCACA
>NC_056729.1:941544075-941634075 GCF_019279795.1 Protopterus annectens
TCTAAGAAGATCAGCAACACTGTTCAAGCTGGAAGATACTGAAGTTATTAAATGTGCATTTGTGTTCAAGTCCTTTGTTGATGGCATCGACTTTTCTAAATACCAACTCTCGAACATGATTGCTATGGATGAAACTGCAGTGTTTATGGGCCAAGGATCTCAAACAACAATTGATCAAAGGGGTGCCTCGTCAATCTACATTCCCTCCACTGTTTACGAGAGTGCACGTGTTACCTGTATTTTGGCAATTCGTCTAGATGTAAAGAAAGCGCCAACTCTAATCATTAGTAAGGACAAGAAAGATAAGATTAAACGTGTTTCAGGCCTTTTCATTCTAGAAACTGAAAAAGCCTGGTGCATAAAAGCAGTTATAAGGAAGTGGGTCGATGTAATGCTGCCACTTGTTTTGCGAGGTGGCAAAAGAGGTCTGCTAGTCTGAGATTCAGCCAGCACTCACCGTGCTAAAGACATGAAGAAATTCCTTGCACAGAGAAGAATAGATCACATAATGATTCCCGTAGGAATGACTGCCTATTTCCAAACTCTTGATATTGCAATAAACAAGCCATTCAAGGACCATTTGCACATGGAACTCAATGACTATATTGAAAATAGAATAGAGAGAAATCAACATGGAAACTTTGTGAAGCCTAGCCTGAAAGAGGTTGTGACTTGTGTTAAAAATGCATTTGATAAAATCACTGTCAGCTGTGTTGCCAATGCACTAAAAACAGGCTACTTGGACAAGCAGTGCTCATTTATGGAGAGCTCTATTGCTAGGCATGACAGATTGGGGCCAATGGTTCTACAGGAAATGGAGTCGCAAGAAATTCAGGCCGGAATTCGGGGGTTGGAGACTTATGACAATGTTCCAGAAGATGATGACATGACTGTATTTGAATGACTTTTCCATTATTGGGGCAAGAGAATGGATTGCTTCTGCTTTCAGTTTTATTCCCCTCCTCCAATACACATGTATTGAGATTTTTCTGCACTTTCTGTTAAGCATGAAATATTGCACTATGAAAGCCAAGGTGTAGATATTCGGAAGTTGAAATATTTGTTGCCCTGTTTATGTAGAATTCTCACACAACTGCTAACGTGTTACTTAGAACTATTGTCCAATAAAAGAAAAGTACCCAATAAATGTCAATTTGTGTACATGAATAAATGTTGATTTTTGTACATGAATAAATGAATAAATGTAGATTGTTGTACGGGGAGGGGGGTAAATAAGGCATCTCCTGATAATAAGCCCTAATGCGTATTTCAGCGGGAGAAAGAGTATAAGACCCAGTCTTATTTTTGGGGAAATACAGTATTATATATATATATATATATATATATATATATATATATATATCTGTGTATATATATATATATATATATATAAGGCAGGGGGAATGATAGATTTTGACACTTTTAAATATTTGCAAATGGAGAAACCTATAGTACCTTTGATATTTGGTATACCAAAATCTCATAAAAATATGTTAGTCCCTCCTCTTAGGCCAGTAGTGGTGGTCAGTGGGTCTAAAAATTTCCAGTGGGCATAATTTGTGGATTTTAAAATTAGAAAAGTTATGGATTGGAGATGGAAATAGATTGAACGATTCTTGGGACTTCTTAAAAAACATTAAATCTGATTTCTTTGCTGATGAGATTATATTTGTCACTACAAATATAGTAATTTATTTTCAGTAATACTCCATAATATGGGCTTGGAATGGTTTAAGGAGGCACAGGTGGAGAAAGGTGGGTTAACCCAAGATGAATTAAAAACTTGCTTGGAATTGATGGAATTAGTCCTGAGAAACAATTGTATATATTTTGAGGGGGAATTTTTTCGACAAGATAGTGGGGTTGCTATTTGGGCATGTTGTGTCCCTACTTATGCTGATAGTATATCTGATGCTATCCATGTCATTATTCCTCACACATGGGTCTAGGATCCAACCTCGGATCTGAGCCAGCCACTTCTCAGACTGATTCAGAGCTCAAGCTCCTCCCCTTCCTATAATCTACTGCTACACTCTAACTCTCAGATCTCGTTTGCCACTTATTTGCTCCAGACATGGTCCAGGCTCAAGCGTTAGGATTTTTAGATAAATGGTGTTTGTTGGCTTTCTTCTCTCCCTTTCTTCCTCCTTAGGTTGAGATTACTATCTTTAACTGTTTTCTTTTAGTCTAATTGTATTTCTTCCCCTCTTGATCAGAAGCTAGTGTTTGTTTAGGTTGGTTTCTCCACTCCCCCCTTCTAGGGCATGGCGCCTTGCAATTTTTTTCTTAGAGTAGTTCTTTTCAAAAAAAAAAAAATCTTTGTTGTTTTGAATGTGTTTGTGTTGTGTGTGAGTAGTAGTTCTTTACTATGGCTTATAAGCATTCTGGTTTTAAGAGAGATGCTCCTGGTGCGATTGGAAGATGCCATGCTTCTCGGTGCACCTGGAAGTTGAATATGAGATTTGTGCCGCATTCAACCCCAGGGCTTTTGTAGAGCACCACATCAAGTTACTCCACAAAGTCTTGGCCCAGGGTGGTCCACTGTCCTCAAATGCCCCTTCCAAGTCTTCTCAGGAACCAAAGAAGAGACCTGCTCCTACCCCTGGGATGTCCTCTTCCTCCCTCCCAAAAATAGCTAAGGGTCTCTGATTGCAGATCCTTGAATCTGAGCCCATCCTCTTCAATGTCAGATCCGAGATGTGCAATTCCCAGATCTTCGGAGCAGGCTCTTGGATCCAAGGCCTCATCATATTGCGGGCCTTTTGATCTGAGTAAGGGCAGGCTTTCCCTGGATCCGACTAGTTTGTTAGATCCATCCGGTACAGCCCTCAAGTCTTCGGATCCTATAAAGTTGTCAGAACTGACAGTTGTGTCAGATCCTGTTGTTCTAGAGGGTTCTGCTTACAGATTCGCCAAGAGGTAGGATCCGAGACATCTGAGCCAATCTCCTTCTCGGAGCCGTAGAAATTCGGGATCCATGGCTGGAACCCCAGCAAGATATGGCCATTCTTCAGTTTTGTCCTTGTCATCCAGAAGTCTCCTTCCCTCAGACATGGATGGGATGATGAGGAGTTTTCTTAAAGCACAAATTGAGTTGGACTTGTTGTCATCCCCAACCCATGCAGCTAGGGGACCCTCCCCATCCACAGATCTCCACTCTCCTCTAACAGTCCAGAAGGAATTGGAATGCCAGGACCCTAGGATTTGCAGTGAGAGGCCGATGGTATCGGGAATCCTTCCCTTCTTGACTCTGTCATGGTCCCTGGATGGCTCTGTTCTGCAGCCTTCAGACCAGAGTGGGCCTCATCTCTGAGGGGTCGGTGCTGATTCCCTGGGGATGGGTTTGGGCCCAGATTTTTTGGACCTTCCCTTGGGGGCCTTGATGCTAGACAGCTCAGGGCTGATATTGTCTGGAGGTTTCAGCACTGCATTGAGGTCCCTTCTCCCTTTCCAAGTGGCCCTGGCCACTGGGGATGGGGGAGGGGCTTTGTCCAGTCAATTGGCCTTCTGGGTGGTAGAGAGGACCTTCTCCAGTTTATTAGTTACCTCTCCTTCTTCCCAGGGTCCTCCCCATCCTTTCTCAGGTTTGGATGCTGAGGCCTCATCATCCATCCAGGGTCAGCCCCCTCGCAAACACCTTCAGTCAGGCACTGCCCCACTTGGGGTACTCATTTCTTCTGAGTCCTCCACTGAACCTACCATGGAGGAGCCCCCTCAGAAGAGAACATGTAGGAGGAGGCACCTGGATCCCTCTGGAGAGTCCCTCACCGAAGAGTTGGATTTTGAGGAGGGAGACAGCCCCCCCCCCCAGACTTCCGCCTGAGGAGGTTTCCTTTGGGGACTTCCTGGAAGTCCTCAAACAGACAGGTGGATGATCTTCCCAACCCCGTCTTTGGAGGAATCCATGTTTCTAAAGGCATTTGGGACAGGACCATTTTCTACCTGGGCTCCCTTCCTGCTGATGACCTTGTGGACCTCATCGCCAGCAGGGCTTGTAAGGAGCTGGACACAGTGGAACCCATGCCCAAGAAAACAGATAAGTTCCTCAGTCCCCTTCAGGACAAGTCTTTCTGGAGCAAAGGGGTCCCTGTCGATGCCATTGTGGTGGCTCCTCAGTCCAGCCCCCAAACAGGGAGTCCTGGGGGACTGACCACTTTGGAAAGCATGTCTGTGCCTCAGCTACTTTTGATCTGAGAGCAGCTAATTACTTGGTACACTATCCGACTTCAAAGGGATTTGGTTTCAAAGCTTACCACTTCCCTGTCAGAGTTGCTGTCTCAAGAGAGCTTCAAGGAAGTTTCTCAGAGGCTGTCCACTCTCACCCCCCTAGTAAATACATCGATGAGGTTGATTCTAATACTGTAGAGGCCACCTTTTGTGTGGCAGGCACAGACATCACTATCAAGCATCATGCCTGGCTTTGCCTTTGCAGGTTTGCAGAACCCTTTAAGGAGTCCTCAACTAGTTTAGACCAGTTTACAGGCATTGCTGTATTCTGGGCTGTGGTGTAGTTCCTGTGTTGTCCATTACCTTACTTGGATAGAAGGAAGTTTCTTTGCTCACCAGTGGGAGTGGGGAGCCTTAAGCAGCCTACCTGTCCCTGTAGGAAGTGACCTCAGCACAAGAGCTGTAGTAATTGGTTGTTTTGGACCATTTCTAGCTGTTTTGTAGTTCCCTGTTTAAAATCCGCCTCTGGGTGTTTTTTCTGGCTATACTGCTCAGACAAGCTCCTCGTGGTCCTGCAGAGTGGTCCTAGCTATAGAGAACTCAGAAAAGCGACTACTTTCTGGATTTAAGTATCTTTGCTGTTTTTTTTAATTGGAATAGCTTCTGTAGCTTACCCTGAACAAGCTTAAACTGTTTTTTGCATTATTTTAAAATCTGCACTTAAAGTTACTTTTTAGTCGAATTTGATCGAAAGTTTGTTTGTTTGTTTGTTTAATTTAACTGTTGAGGCTGCCCACTAAAGGGTGCTAGCCTGTGTAACTGATTTATCACTGTTTACATTTTCTGTGTGTTTCTATCAAACAAACAAAAAAACAAAAAAATAATCCTTGTTTTCCCGCATCTCCTCGACTAGTTTAGACCAGTTTACAGGCATTGCTGTATTCTGGGCTGTGGTGTAGTTCCTGTGTTGTCCATTACCTTACTTGGATAGAAGGAAGTTTCTTTGCTCACCAGTGGGAGTGGGGAGCCTTGAGCAGCCTACCAGTCCCTGTAGGAAGTGACCTCAGCACAAGAGCTGTAGTAATTGGTTGTTTTGGACCATTTCTAGCTCTTTTGTAGTTCCCTGTTTAAAATCCGCGTTTACATGGTTTTGCACGGTTGTGCGGCAGCGCCAGTTAAACAAGGTTAAACTTCTTCTGGCTCCGCCAAGTCTGCTCTTCAAATTTTCCCTTAAGGAAGCTCTACTCTTAGTATAATCAGACTACTCACTATATTATAAGCCTAGCACTTGTTCTCAAAACTTCTCTACTAAGTAAGCACTCTCGTACTAAGTAAAGCACTACATCCACCTATCACCCCTGTGAATATCCACTTCCCTTAAAGGCACAGCACTCCCTTATACTGTTCTAGCATGTCGAGTGGTAGATTACTGGCGTCCTCTCCAGTTCAGCTGGTTAATCTGCGTATCTTGAGACAATGCTACAATTGTCTCATGTACACAGACAACCCTCTCCTCCTCCCAACAAACACAAATACATGTGAGAGATGCAACTATATAGCCAAACTGGAGGCTGAACTCTCTCAACTCAGGGCTGGCATGACCAGACAGGAGGAGATGGTAACCACACACACAACAAACCCAGTCCCACATAGACCTACCACAACTGCAAACCAAACACATAAAAACACAAAGACATACTCGAGGCTCTAATAAAAACTTACCAAAACAACAGAGGCTCCCAAAGCAGACATCCAAAAATCCACCACCTCAAAACAAAACACATGCAACACATACCTCAATAAATCAGTGTGTCAACCAATCACAGCCCTTAAGGCCAAACACCATGCCTGATACACTAGTAATAGGTGACTCTATAGTCAGACACACTGATGTCCCGCTTACCAGGCTGAACAAGGAGAGGGTGACTGTGAGCTGCCTATTGGGAGCTAGGATCCGCCACATAACACACGCACTCAGGTCACTCCAAAGCAAGTACAAATATGACTCTGTCATTGTCCATGCTGGCGTGAATGACCTGAGACATACCTCCCTGGACTACATGAAAAGAGACATAGAGGAGCTCTCCGATTATGTAGCCCAGGCTGGTATGACCCTGACCCTGAGCAGCATCTTGCCCTCACCAAGAATGATGCCACAATACAAAGACAAGATGATCAGCTTTAATAATTGGCTCAAGTACTGGTGTCATTTTAAGGGGATCCAGTGTCTGTCTGCCTGGGATGACATGTTGGACAAGCCACGCTGCTTCGCAAGGGATGGCTTACACCTGTCACCACTGGGCTTCCGAATATTGGCTAAGGCTCTTGCCACCCCCATAGTGCCTTTTTTAGGCAAGGCTCAAAAGACAAACCCACCTCCTTAGAAAACAAAAATGGAAAAATCTAAGGGTAATGCTGCTCAACGCCAGAAGTCTAAATCTCAAGATGCAGGCACTCGATGCACTCCTCAGTATGGAGAACATCGACGTCTGTGCAGTAACTGAAACCTGGTTCAAGGCTCCTGAGAGCACCCCAGCACTACCAGGCTATACCTTGTATCATGCTTTTCGGCCCCAAAACCCAGGCCAAACCACAAAGGGAGGGGGAGTGTCCATATTCTTCAAGGACACCCACACCTCCAGGTTAGTAGCAACACATGAAGCATCAGAGACCATACAGGTGCAACTAACCATAGGCAAAACTGCTATACAACTGGTAGCATGTTACAGACCACCCGCCCAATCTCATGAACCCCACTCAGCCTTCCTGAAGACATTGGAGGATATGAATGTATCACAAAATACCATCATACTGGGAGACTTCAACTACCCAAACATAGATTGGGTACATTATTCTAGCCCTAACACCCTAGGCCAAAGGTTCCTGGAATTCATAAATTCAAATGCACTGGAACAACTAGTCACCTCTCCCACTAGGGGAGATAATATACTAGACCTGATCATCACAAACATGGGGACAAAATGCTCCACACCGGAGGTATACCCCTCACTAGTGAGATCTGACCACAGACTAATCACCCTGGATATACATATCCCACCTCCACCCCCAGCACAAAAGACCACAGTGAAAAACTTCTCAAAAGCAGAATTCACTCTTCTTAACACTGAGATGGTATCCTTTAAGCCCACTGGGCCAGTGGATACCACATCCCACAATGCCGAATCCTTCACAAATGCTTTGTATGGACATCTCCAAGAATGCATGGATCATGCAATCCCAAATAAATCCAAGTCCCTCTCCACCAAAGGCAAGCGTCCTGTCTGGTGGACCTCAGCCATTAACAAATTGTATAACAAAAGAAGGAAGCTACTGCACGTCAGAGCAAAATCCCATAAAGGGAAGACATCTCTGATCAACATTAGCAGAAAACTACATTCTCTCATAAAAACATCCAAGGCCAACTTTGAGAGAAAAATCGCTAAGGACACTAAAGATAAACACAAAGCCTTCTTCAGCTATGTTAGAAACCTGGGCGGAAACCCTCAGATATGCTCAGAGTTAGTTCACAACAACAAAAAATACACTGAACCCACAGATATTGCCAACATTCTGGCTGACAGGTTCAGTGCAAATTTCTCCCCTCCCTCACCCCCAAAAGAAGAAATACTTATCCCAGCTGAATGTAATCTCCCTGTCATCTCAGATGTCCAAGTGAGAACCGCCCTCAACAAAGCTAAAAACACAGCATCAATGGGACCTGACGGTATCCCGGGTTGCGTGAACTCCAAGAGGAGCTAAACCCGCAAATAAAAATGCTGTTTAACCTTAGCCTTACTACAGGATATGTACCTGAACACTGGTGTACAGCAACAGTGGTCCCACTCCACAAAGGGGGTATCTCTACAGACCCTGGGAACTACCGCCCCATAAGCTTAACCAGCCTAGTCTGCAAAGCTATGGAAAGAATCATTATGGAACTCATACACAGAGACATAGGGGACCTACAGACACTTGACCCCACCCAGTTCGGCTTTGTAAAGGGCAGATCCTGCCTTTTGAACCTGGTTGACTTTTTCGAAACAGTCACTAGAGCCATTGATGAGGGCAAAACAGTCCATACAGCCTACCTGGACTTAGCTAAGGCCTTCGACACAATACCCCACTCAGGCATCATAGATAAGCTCAGCAGCTTAAACGTAAACCCTTATGTCACTAGATGGGTTGCAAACTGGCTAAAGGACAGAACCCATAAAGTTAAAATCGCTGGAGCAATGTCAGACTCAAAGCCAGTCACAAGTGGTGTCCCACAGAGATCTGTCCTGGGACCCCTCTTGTTCGGCATTTATTTCTCAGATGTTAAAGCAAACATGGGAGGGTTGTGGCTGACAAAGTTCGCAGATGACTGCAAACTAGGCGCCATAGTCAATACACCAGCGGACACATACATCCTACAAAAAGGCCTCACAGAAACGGACAACTGGTGTCGGAGTCACGGCCTTAAACTAAATGCCCAAAAATGTACAGTCATCCCTTTGGGAAAAACAAAGTACCCACAAATTATCACATAGACAGCAACCCACTGAGTATGGAAAAAGTAATCAGAGACCTAGGGACCCAAGTCGACAGTGACCTCTCATTTGACACCCACGTTGCCAAAGTGGTTAGAAAAACATTCTACCTTGCACACCTCATCATGAAGGGATTCACATCCAGATCCAAGGATGTCATTGTACCCCTATACTCCTCCCTCATCAGACCCATGATTGAGTACAATGCCCCATTTGGTATGTACCTCACCCGGCATTTGCAACAGCTGGAGAGACCACAAAAGTGCCTCACCAAGAGGATCAAGGGTCTCCAACATATGTCTTATTCTGCCAGACTAAAGAAACTTCAGCTCTATTCAGTAGCATACCGCCTGCTCAGAGGTGATCTCTGCCTGACGTACAAGGCCATGTCCAATCAGGATCTGATGGACATACTCCACCTCAAAAAATCCAAATCCATCAGGACCACGAGAGCTGAAGACTTAAACCTCGGCACAAGTATGAATAGGAAATGCTGGAGGGATAGATTCATAACCCAGAGGCTTCCCATGCTTTGGAACAAGATCCCAGTTCATGTTAGGCAGAGCCCCTCACTGACTCTCTTCAAGAGAAATCTTGATGATTGGATGGGAGATCGTAAGTTTACCCCAGGGGTCACATCTGTGTCACTGCTAGACAGGGGCACAGTAAACTAATTCTATTATATAAGGGGACCTTCATTGTGTCACTACTAGACAGTGGCACAGTATTCTAAATTTATTCTGTACATTTTTGTACCATTTCATGGGGTGGCAAAAGCCACATCACTATGGCTAGGCTTACAAATGCCCCAGGGCAGATAGCCTAGTACTAAACTATGAAACTATGAATGCCCCTTTTGATGGTTCCACTTTGTTTGGGCCAGCTGTTAAAGATACCTTAAACCCATAGTGAGCATGAAGGGAAGACTCTTTCCGAAGTAGGATAAAGTTTTCTACCCCCCCATAGGTCCTTTTCTAAGACCCAGAGAGGTGGTAAGAAGCTTTGGTTCCAGAAGACTCAGTCTTCCTTTTAGGACACTCCCCAGGAATCCTCTTCCACAGGCCGGGCAGGGGATTTGACAGTAGATGCCACCCTAGGGGCAAAGGGGGCATGTAAAGTCAGGACTCTCTGGAACTCTTCTCAGAGAAGCCCTTCCAGTGCTCCAGATGCGTTGCCTGACTGTCCTGCCCTGGAGGTGGTTGGGGGTCATCTCACCCTCCACCCACTAGCTTGGACAAGTCTCACTTCCAATCAGCGGGTGCTAAAAATTATTTCCTGGGTTTACTCCATTCCCTTCTTCCGGCCCCTTCCAACTCAGCGATCTCTCCCAGGCGTTCCATCCCATTAGAAGGAGTTGGCCTATCTCGAGGTCCAAGACCTCATTCTTAAAAGAGCCATTCAAGAGGTCCCGACAGAACATCGAGGGTCCAGAACTTACTCTTGCTATCCTTCTTTTTGTTGCCAAAAAAGACTGGGGACCTGCATCTGATTCTGGACCTCAGCAAATTAAACCTTTCTGTCAAGAAGTCCAAGTTCTGGGTGGTCACTACACAGTTCATTCTGCCAATCTTGTGCAAGGAAAATTGGATGTGCACAGTGGATCTCAAGGATGTGTACTACCACATAAAGATCGACAGACCCTCCAGGAGACATTCATGCTTTTGGCTCGGGGTCAGTCATTATCAGTTCAGAGTCCTGCCCTTTGGACTCACCACAGCCCCCCGGGTGTTTACAAATCTATGGCAGTGGTGGCAACTCATCTCTGGCTGCAGGGTTTCCAGGTTTTTCCATATCTGGATGATTGGCTCCTTACAGCTGCCATGAGGCATCAACTAACACTGGTGACCAGGTACGTTCTCAGGCTTTTCCAGCATTTATGGGTCATAGTGATCCTGCTCATGTCAAATCTATTTCCAAGCCAAAGCCTGGAATTCATTGGAGTACACTTGGACACAATATCTGATACTGCAGCACTGCCTCCTTACAGGGTCCACTCCATTCAGGATCAAATTTCTCTCTTGTTGAGTCTAACATGCCCACCTGTTCATTTGATTCTCAAAGCACTCAGCTCTATGGTGGCTGCCATTCAGTTGGTGCCTCTCACCATGTGTCATATGCGAGTTCTCCAATAGACACTGGCAGTCCAGTGGTCCAGTCTGTCTCAGCCCATGTCTATGACAGTAAAATTGACACAGGTATGCATGAATCATCTAACTTGTTAGCTTCAGACTCAGGACCTTTTTCTAGGCTGGCCGTTTTGTCTTCCCCCGCACAAGGCCATGGATGCCTCCCTGTTGGGGGGGGGGGCATTTTCAGGGCAGGACGGTCCAAGACATGTGGTACTCTATAGAGACAAAATTGCACATCAATGTCCTGGAGATGAGAGCAGTTCTTTTAACGTTGCAGTTTCACTACTGCCTCCCTCTGGGGATCATAGCAATTCAGATGGATAACATGGCTGTAGTCTGGTACATCAACAAGCAAGGGGGAACATGGCCTTATCCTCTGTGCAGGTAGGCCATGAGAGTGTGGGAGTGAGTGATGTCTCCCAGGTGTTTTTTTCTTGCAACCCATATACCCAGGAGTTCCAACATGCTGGCCAACAAACTCAACAGGTCCATCTTGAGTCAACACAAGTGGTCCATGAATCTGTCATTGATGAGGCAGATCTTCAACTATTGGGGTCAACCATGCTGTGACCCTTTTGCTTCCCTGATTAGCTACAAGTGCAGCAATTACTTTGCCCTGATCCCCCAGGCAGGGGAGTCATCCAAGGATACTATTTTTCATGACTGGCCTCTGGGTCTCCTCTGTGCATATCCTCTGATTCCCCTAATACCCAAAGTCTTACAGAAGACTCATCACCTAAAGAGCTCTCTCATCCTCATTGCCCCTTTCTGGCCTCTTCAGGTGTGGTTTTCCTTCCTAAGTTCTCATCTGAAGTATCCCCCTTGGATACTAGATCCCATTCAGATCTTTTATCCCATCCCTGGGGGATTTCACTTTCCAATCTCCGGACCCTTCATCTAACTGCATGGTTTCTCCAATTACAGTAATTCTGACTTAGTCCAGGCTTCCTTCCCCGATAAGGAACATTATTTTGGCTTCGCAAAAACATCTACGAAGAAAGTGTCTTCCAGTAAGTGGAAAAGATTGCAGATTTGGGCCAGACAACAGAATCTAGACCCCTTTTCAGCCCCCATCTCTGATATATTGCTCTTCTTATCTTCCCTTTTTCAGGATGGGGTGAGTTTCTCTACTGTTAAACTCCAGTTAGTTGCCATCTCTAATTTCCATGTCAGCAATGAGCCTACCTTTTCTTCCAAGTTGTGCAAAGCCTTTTTCAAAGGAGTTTTCCTTCTTCGGTGTTTTATTAAGGATCTCTCACCTCCATGGGATTTGACCTTGGTGCTGCATTCTCTAACCCAAAAGTCATTTGAACCTGCTAGTTCATGTGACATTAAATTCCTGTCTTGGAGGACAGCCTTCTTAATAGACATTACTTCTGCCAAGAGGGACTTGGAACTCTAGGCTCAGTGCATTAACTCACCATTTATGATTTTTCACAAGGATAGGTTGTCTCTTGGAATGAATCCTTCCTTTCTCCCCAAAGTGGTCTCTGAAGCAAATCTCAATCAGTCAAATCAACTTCCAATTTTCTTCTCTGTTTACTCTAATTAAGGAGAATAAAGCTTGCATTGTTTAGATGTCCACAGACAGTTGTGTTTTTATTTGAAAAGGACTGAGGAATTTAAGAAGTCAGACCAACTCTTCATGGCTTTAGCCCAAAACAGAAGGGGTCAGGCAGTTTCCAAAATGACTACCTCCAGGTGGATTATTGGTTGTATTTCCTTCATTTATACTAGTCAAAATTTAGAACTTCCCAGACCAGTTAAGGCCCACTCCACTACGTCTGTTGCTACATCATCTGCCTTCTTGGCTAGACTTTCCCTTGATGACATCTGTGCTGCTGCAGCTTGGTTTAATCCTCATACCTTCATTTCGCACTACAAATTGGATTTCGTATCTAGGAACAGGGCTTCCTTCAGTTCCTCCGTGCTCTGGCATATCCTTCCTTGAGGCCACCCAGGGTACATAGTAGCTGGAACTCTGACCCTACTGTGAGGAATGATGACACGGATAGCATCAGATAAAGAGTTATGTATTTACCATAACTTGGCTTCTGTGCTATCCAATGTCGTCATTCCTCACATTCCCGCACTCCTTCCCCTTTCCTTCTGGTAGGCCTGATGAGGATGGAGTGGTTGGATCTGGTGGGAAGTTTTTGACTTCTGTTTCAGTTGTTGTATCTCTGCATTTTAGCTAATTTAGCAAACTTGATCTGAAGGTTAGAGGGTAGCAGGGGATTACGGGAAGAGTAGGAGCTTGAGCTCTGGATTGTCTGAGAAGTGGCTGGCTAGTATTCGAGGTGTGAGGAATAATGACACTGGATAGCACAGTTGTACATAACTCTTTCTTGTCTATGTGGGAAGAAAGGTTCATCTTTAATTCTACTTATGTGAATTGTTGGAAGGTTCAGTTTCAAAATGTTGAAAACTCATAACATCTAATTTCAAAACAGTGAGACCATAAGATCCAAAATTCAAAACATCTAAAACTCATAACATTGAATCTCACAACATTGAAAACTACAAAGCAAATATAAGTAACATCCATTCCAACTATAACAACACCAAATGAAAAAACACACCTTTTACTGCATTTCTGCAGGGGAGCAAACCCCCCTGCTCCCCCACACCCCTTGTAAATTAAATATACCAACTCCGAGATCGCACTACAGTGGGAAAAAGTTGATTTCCTAACCCCACTGTATTGCGATCACCATAAAGAATGTACACGTAATGTCTATATCATAGGTTCATAGATTAGTACTAAGCTAACTGCCCTTGTGAGCCATTTTTTAAGCCTAGCCAATTATCTCTTGTGAGATTCAAGCCCTGCACCTTGTGTTTGTAATGCAAACACCTTAACCATTAGGCCACCCTCCCAACCCTCTTGCTTACTCACTTACCTGTATGTCCTAAAAACATGTACATAGTGGCATAATAAACACTATATACAGATTAACAGAATAAACTATAACATTTACATGTTTGATAATACACTACTCAATTTTATACATTTTTGATGTTGTGAAATTCGATATTATGAGTTTTAGATGTTTTGAATTTTCGATCATGTGGTCTCGCTGTTTTGAAATTAGATGTTATGAGTTTGCGACGTTTTGAAGTGAAACCATTGGAAGTTATACAAATGTTACCTGAATGATATATGCATTTTCTGGACAGACACAGAGGAAAAATTGCAAGAACTTATTACTTATATTAATAATTCTATTGACTTTCTAAAATTTATGTATAGTATTACATATGAAAAAAATGAATTATTTAGATATTAGAATTCATAAGTTGAATGAAATGAGAGGGTCCAAATCTACTGTGTAGTGTAAGGATACATGTTTGAATACATTTCTATTCTATACAAGTGCTTACTAGTGCTCACCCTTGTTAAGCCACAGTGGTGTAGTGGTAGCATTGTCGCCTCACAGCAAGAGGTTCTCTCATTCGATTCTCAGCTGGAGCACCTTCTGTGTGGAGTCTGCATGTCCTCCCCGTGGTCGAGTGGCGTTCGAAAGACATGCGTGAATGGGCGTGCCTTCATTGAAGTTTGGGTGTTGGGCTGGCACTTTGGCACCATAAAAATCGACTGCCAATCATTAGTGGACTGGAGTTCTGCTGTGGCGACCCCTAACCGGGAAAAGCCAAAAGAAAACAACAACTAGCTCACCCTTATAAGCAGAAGAGAAATATATAGTTAAGGGTCAGTATGTGAGGATATGTAGAATGACTTCAGATTATCTAGATTTCCGTAAGGAGTGTGATAAATTAAAGTAGATGTTTATGTAGAGAAAATATCCCCTGAAATTAATTGAAGAAGTTAAGGCAGGAAGGAAGGATATATTTTCCTCCCTTTTATTTAAGAACAGTAGCACACCTGGACACAAAATTGATTAGAATAGTGTGGTTTTTAATCGTAAGAAGGATGATGAGGTTTAATATAAGTGGACTTTTATAGCAGATTTTAATGATGATATTAATATACTATAAACGGGTTGAGTATTAAGGATGTATTAGATCAGAACAGGAGTAAAAAGGAATAAGCTAAGTAACAATAAAATGGGAACTTTTAAATGTGGTACTTGTGCTCAATGCCCTTATATGTTAAACAGTGAGTCAGTATATATAAAAGGTTGGAGGCAAACATATTACAGGCAGAAATTATAACAACTATAGCTGTGTTGTTGTGATTAAATTGTTCAGTGTGAGAACTGTGACACTTTTTATATAGCAAAGACTGAGGGTAAGCTTAAAAGGAGAATTTACGAGCACCTTTATGATGTGAAAACTAAGAATGGGAAAAATGCATTACATAAACACACCTTGATTTGTACTCAAGCTGAATTTTTATTTTTTGTATTGGAAGAATTTCCAATTGATGTTGGGGGAGGGGGGAGACCAAAAGAGAATATAGAGAGATTTATTGGCAGCTTATAATGGAACTTGCAATAGAATCCAAAAGAACTCCAGGACTTAATGAAAATGTGTCTTTAGCCCCTATTTTAAAACTAAGAGCAGCTAGGTATATATTGAGTGTGTATCTGAAGCATGTTTTTTTACACCTTTTTCTTATAATCATATATATTCATATTATTGCATTTTTTTCATGTTTGACATGCATTTATTTTTTATGCATTTTATGTTTGGATCTCTCTGAGCCCTTTGTGTATCTGAGAGAGTTAGCTGTAATGTTGCTTTTAGGACACTAGATGGTAATTTAGGAAAGTGCTTTATGATAGTGTAATATATATATATATCTTGTTTTAGATATGTTTTTAGAGATCTTTGTAGTGATTATTTTATGTTTAAATATTTAGCAAATATATTTATAGGTTGTTATTAATGCTGATATGGTAATAGTTTATTTAATATACATTTTTTATTCCTTTTAGTTTTCTGTTTTGCTGATATGGTTATTTACTTATTTTGTGTTGCTATGACTTTTTATTGAAGGTCACTTGTTTTTAATTGTCAATTAACATGATAGGCTATGGGAGCTGGAGTATATAAACCCCAGAGTTGTGTAGTGTGCTATATCTGATGAAGTCTGTGAAACGGAAATTTGGTGATTTAGTTAAACATTTGTTTTTATAATAAAGTTTAATTTGGATTATCGGGAGTCGAACCTGGTTCCTCTGCAGTGCTTTTTTGCTTGGTTAGTGGTTGGTGCACTTTGTGTGGTTTAACCACTGTTTCCTTCTTAATTATATGTATATATATATATATATATATATATATATATATATATATATATATATATATATATAAAAAAATGTGTATATATATATATATGTATGTATAGATATATATATATATATATATATATATATATATATATATATATATATATATAAATATGTATATATTATATATGTGTGCTTGAGTGTGTGTGTGTGTGTGTGTGTGTGTGTGTGTGTGTGTGTGTGTATATATGGCAGTGAGCAGTGGTGTATGGGTAGAGCAGTGGTGGTGCAGTTCGTGTTGTAACCTCACAGCAAGAGGTTTTCTGGTTCAATTCTCAGCTGGGGTGCCTTCTGTATGGAGTTTGCATGTCTTCCCTGTATTTGTGTGGGTTTCCTTAGGTGCTCTGGAGTGTTTCTCCTCTCTGCAGAAAATGGGCTCTGTCCCAGTCAGACTTTTCTGGTAAACAAATGTTAAGTTAAATTAAAATGAAATATGCATGTGTGTGTGTGCACGTGTGTGTGTGTATATATATATATATATATATATATATATATCTGTATGTATATATATATATATATATATATATATATATATATATATATATATATGTATATATATTATAAAAAATGTCACTTCTTGGCATGTTTGCCCATTCAAGACTATCTTACAGTAAACTAAGAAAACAAAAGCCATGGGAAGAACTGAAGAAAAAGATTCCACTATGAGTGTTCAAAAGTGGATGTACTGAAGATTAGAATCCCTGAACTGCGTTCGCAAAAAAAAAAAAAAAAAAAGCAGGCCCTGAAACACTTTTTTAATTGTTTTTGCAGGGGGGAAACGTCCTCCCACACACACATACACCTCCCCCCTGAACTTATATATGCCAGCTCAAAGAAGGATGACATTTTTCTGGAAAGGGTATCAGTGCTGGCAGAACTTGACCGCAGTGATTTCCAGTGGTGGAACTCTAATCATCGGTGGTTGAATCTTGGGCAACTGCAGTGTGAGAGTTGTCTTCATCCACTAGTAGGGTAATGGAAGCAAAATCCTATGTTATTCACACAGAAGATAGAAAGCTTTATATAAGAAATTGAAGACGTTTGTAAAAGCAAGTCAATGATGAGATTCCATGGAGAAGAGCTGAAAAGTCTCAGCTAGTCCTGGCGCAAGAAAGTACGGTCTATAAGAACTTATTTTCAAAAGCTGTAGGAACAGACCCCTGAAGTCTTGTTTCCCAATGAAGTTGTCAAAAGCATAGCTAGGGTGGATTGAAGGGTGCAGCTGCCCATGGTGCAACGTGTTGGGGGGCATAGTTGTCTGATTCCATTAATACATATTGGCTTTTGAAAGCCGGTATTGCATTTGCAGTCACACCTGAGTTCTGTAGCTTCCAGTGTGATCTAAACAAATAGCAAATGTTTGCTACAGTTTAAAACCTTTGTTTTTTAATTTTTTTATTAAAACCTGAGTATTGCAGCACTCTGTGCAGAGTCTAAACAGTTGTAACTGCTTGCAACACTATAGTAAAAACTTTGCTACAATTTAAAAAGAAAAAGCATCTTTTTTATTAAGAAAAATGTGAGGAAGGAAGAAGGTTGCAGTGTGGTGCAGAAATGAGACCTGATTGGTTCTTGGGACAGGAGTAAGGGGGGTATATCTGGCCAGGAGTGGACTTTTTTTTTATCTTTAGTTGAAGGGCTGTTGGAAGGATGGCCATGGTGGTGCAGCGGTTAATGTTGCTGCCTCACAGCAAGAGGTTCTCCAGTTCAATCCTCAGCTGGGCTGCCTTTTGTGGAGAGTCTGCATGTCCTCCCTATGGTCACGTGGGTTTCCTCCGGGTGCTCCGGTTTCCTCCCACATCCCAAAAACATGCTGTAGGTGGATTGGACACTCTAAGTTGGCCCTAGGTGTGAGTGTGTGCATGTGTGTGCCTTCTGTGGAAGGTTGGATGCCAGGCTGGCAACTCAACACCATAAAAACTCCACCGTCAATCATGAGTGGACAGATGATCTGCTGTGGTGACCCCTAACTGGGAAAAGCCGAAAGAAGAAGATCAGGAGCTGTTGGAGGGTTGACAGGTACTGCAGTATTTCATGCAGAAGTGCTTTTTTTTTTTTTTTTTTTTTTTGAAGAGATGAACAGGTGGGGCACAGCATCATGGGACCAGCACAGGGCACTGGTTGAATTAGCTATGCCTTTTAGTAGACCAATAGCATAATTTGCTACCATAGATTGTTAAGGTTTTGGGACAGACTCGAGTACATTTTTATGAGCTTCTACTAGGCTACGACTAAGATCTTGCACCTTGTTTTATAGGTTCCTAGGTTCATAGGTTTATACTAGGCTATCTGCCCTAAGGCATTTATAAGCCTAGCCCAAATTATTGTGGCTTACGCCACCCCTTATATGAAAAAATACTGTGCCCATTAGTTTGTTGTGCCTCTGTCCAGCAGTGACCCAGAGATGATTCCCGGGGTAAACCTACGATCTCCCATCCACAGGTCTAGATTTCTCTTGAACAGAGTCAGCGAGGTGCTCTGCCTCACATGGACCGGGATTTTATTCCACAGCATAGGGAGTCTCTGAGTGATAAATCTATCCCTCCAGCACGTCCTATTTAAGTCTAGCGATTTAAGTCGCTTGCTCTAGTGGTTTTGGTGGATTTGGATTTTTTGAGGTGGAGCATGTCCATTAATTCCGGGTTGGACATGGCCTTGTATGTCAGGCACATGTCACCTCTGAGCAGACGGTATGCGACTGAATAGAGCTGGAGTTTCTTCAATCTGGCAGCATATGACAGATTTTGGAGTCCCTTTATCCTTTTGGTGAGGAACTTTTGGGGTCTCTCCAATTGCTGCAGATGTCGGGTGAGATACATCCCGAATGGGGCATTGTACTCGATCATTGGTCTGATAAGTGAAGAGTACAGGGGAACAATGACCTCACTAGATCTGGATGTGAATCCCTTCATGATCAGGTGGGCAATGTAGAAGGTCTTTCTAACCACTTTAGCAATGTGAGTGTCAAAAGAAAGGCCACTGTCAACCTGGGTCCCCAGGTCCCTGATAACCTCTTCTGTGCTTAGTGGATTGCCACCTATATGGTAGCTTGGGGTTACCTTGTTTTTCCCGAAGGGTATGACTATACATTTTTTGGCGTTTAACTTCAGGCCATGGCTCTGGCACCAGCTATCTGTTTCCGTGAGTCCCTTCTGAAGGATATCCGTGTCCGATGCACTTTCCACTATGGCGCCCAGTTTGCAGTCATCTGCAAACTTTGTCAGCCAAAGTCCTCCCATGTTGGCCTGTACTTCTGAGAAGTAGATGCCAAACAAAACCCATGTCATCATTTAATAGTTTATCTTTTTTTTCTGTTAAGCCTCTTGGACAGACTATTCGGTACATTTTATGACTTTCCCTAGCCTGATTTGCCATTGCAACCATGACTAAGTCCTTGCAGCTCTTTTGAATTTTAATACTTTGTTTTTTTTCTGTTTAAATGATAAACTTTCCCTTTTATTGAACAAGTTGATATACGCCTAATAAGGTTACTGTAGATCATAAGTTTACCTTTGTGATTTTTGAGTATTATAGCTTTGTTATATTAATAGATGTTGTCTTAGATTATACTTTCAAATGTACTTTGATTGTCTGCTGGTTCAGAAGTTTAACTTACTTGTTTTACTAGGTTTAGTTACAGCCTGCAGACGTGCCTGTCCCATATTTTTTATTTTTATGATTTTTTCTTTCTAAATATTTAGCTTTATGGTTTTAGATGCTGTTTCTTTTGCAGATTTTTGTTATAGTTATTTTTTTAATTAGAATTTGTCTTTTTACTCCAGGGGACTCCTGTTTGCCTGCCATTCTTTTTGTGGCAGCATGGTTGAATCCTTTGTCTCCTTGATTTCTGGGAAACTGCAGAGTGCCAAAAGTCATTGGTTGGGATGCATGTCTCCTTTTGTTGTGCAAGTTAATGTAGGGAGCCATGTGAGACTTATAGTAAACTGTCACTAGCCTATACTGAAAGATGATCTCGACAGGTGCAGTGGCTGTTGGACTTCCATCCCCATTCGTTAGGAAAGACTAGCGATTCTCCTGCCTTTACATGGGTTTTGCTTATAATACAAGGAAGATTAAAAGTAAGTCTGGCATCATATTGGACTGACTTTGTTATGTTGATTTGGAGTTCATCTCAAAAGCATGGCTAGATGAAAACAGCAAGCCTTATGCAGTTGCTGCACTTCTGATTGGTCTCCAGGTTCTACTGAGCTCAGGGAAGGGTACTGTTGTTGTGGGTCCATGTTTTAAACCTTGCCTTGAACTGAACCAGG
This sequence comes from Protopterus annectens, assembly GCF_019279795.1. Classification (NCBI taxonomy): domain Eukaryota; kingdom Metazoa; phylum Chordata; order Ceratodontiformes; family Protopteridae; genus Protopterus; species Protopterus annectens. The sequence goes on from NC_056729.1 coordinate 941,564,424, forward strand.
CTGACATTGGCTGCACCAGCACCTTTGAATACATTTTTGGTAGTAGGGATAAATTGCAGATTTCTGCAAGAACTTACTGATATCCTCGTTGAACTAGTGCATGGATCCCCAATTACTTATTTTGTGGATTTTAATGCTTGAGGTGATGACCCAAGTCTTCTGAATTGGATCTGGAATTAGATTTCTTTTGCCATGTCCTTGATGTATACAGCGAATATAAAACGTTTACACAACCTGTTAAAATGCCAGGTTTTAGTTATATAAAAAAGTGAGACCACAATAAATCATTTAAAGACTTGTCCCACCTTTAATGTAACCTATAACCTGTACAATTTAATTGAAAAACAAACAAATCTGTTAGGGGAAAAATATTAAAAAAAAAAAAGTACAATATGCTGGTCGTGTAAGTGTGCACACCCTTAAACTAATACTTTGTTGTGTGTGCACACCCTTAAACTAATACTTTGTTGAAGCACCTTTTGATTTAATTACAACATTCAGTCTTCTTGGGTACACACCTGCCATCAATTAAAGAAACTCTGATTAACCCCAAATAAAATTCAGCAGTCCTAGTAGGATTTTCCTGACATTTACTCAGTTGCCTGCTACAACAAAAGCCATGCTTCACAGAGAGCATACAGAGCATCAAAAAGATCTCATTGTTGAAAGGTATCAGTCAGGAGATGGGTACAAAAAAATTTCCATGGCATTAGATATACCATGGGACAAAAACATTTCCATGGCATTGGATATACCATGGAACACAGTGAAGACAGTCATCAAAAAATGGAGAAAACATGGGACTACAGTGACGTTGCAAAGAACTAGATGTCCCTCCAAAGTTGATGAAAAGACAAGACGAAAACTGGTCAGGGAGGCTGCCAAGAGACCTACAGCAACACTAAAGGAGCTGCAGGAATTTCTGGCAAGTACTGGTTATGTACTACATGTGACAGCAATCTCCCATATTCTCTATATGTCTGGACTATGGGGTAGGGTTGCAAGACAGAAGCCTTTTCTTACACAGAAAAACATCCAGGCCTGGCTAAAGTTTGCAAAACAATACATCAAGTCTCCCAAAAGCATGTGGGAAAATGTAGTTTGTATAAGCAAATGATATTTTTTATGTACACAGGTGTTTACATATATATTTACATATCATTTTTCATTTGAACATTCAAAGTACATTTTTTCATTTAAATATTTGAAGTATTCATTTAAACATTTGAAGTGTTATTTTAATGGAATCAGGAAGAGATGTCACAAGGATTTCTTTATTTAATGGATGTAATTTCCTTTTATTATTTATCTGAAGAAGTTTGTTTAATTTGAACAGATGAAAGGGCTAATATTAAAACAGTTAAGTGGATTTGCCGACTCTTGTCTTTTTCATTTTGGTTAAGTTAAGTTTGTGTTTTTTTCCGATTTCAGCAGTTTGTCATGTGGGAAAATGTGCTATGGCCTGATGAGACTAAGGCTGAACTTGTTGGCCACAATTCCAAAAGGTACATTTGGTGCAAAAACAGCACTTCACATCACCAAAAGAACACCATCCCCACGGTGAAGCATGGTGGTGGCAGTATCATGTTTGGGGTTGCTTTTCTTCAGCTGTAACTTGGGGGTTTAGTCAAGGTGGAGGGAATTATGAACAGTTCCAAATACCATTCACTTTTGGCCCAAAACCTTCAGGCATCTGCTAGAAAGGTGAAGACGAAGAGGAATTTCACCTTTCCACACGACAATGACCCCCAAGCATACATCCAAATCAACAAAAGAATGGCTTCACCAGAAAAAAATTAAAGTTTTGGAATGGCCCAGCCAGAGTCCAGACCTAAATCAATAGAAAATCTGTTGGGTGACCTGAAGAGGGCTGTGCACAAGAGTTACCCTTGCAATCTGACAGAGTTGGAGCACTTTTTTCAAGGAAGAGTGGGCAAATATTGCCATGTCAAGATGTGCCATGCTGATGGACTTCTACCCAAGAAGACCGAATGCTCTAATTAAATCTAAAGGTGCTTCAACAAAGTATTAGTTTAAGGGTGTGCATACGCAACAAAGTATTAGTTTAAGGGTGTGCACACTTATGCAACCAGCGTATTGTACATTTTTTTTATTTTTTATATTTTTTTCCCTTAACAGATTTGTTTGTTTTTCAATTGAATTGTACAGGTTATAGGTCACATTAAAGGTGGGAAAATTTTTGAAATGATTTATTGTGGTCTCATTTTTTTATATCACAAAAACCTGGCATTTTAACAGGGGTGTGTAAACTTTTTATATCCACTGTATGTTTGGATGCTCAGTGGAGTTGGTAGAGGAATCAGCCGTGTGATCAGCCCACTCTTTGGTTCATTTCAGGGCATGCCTACCACCAATTGTCCTTCTTGATACTAAGCTCATCCGGTATAGAGACTTGAGTAACATTGGTACTGGTGTTGTAATGCCCTTATTACATCATCTACTGTGTAAATATATCACTGAAATCCTAGACTTTCTTGTCACATTATATGATAAGGCTGTGGCTCCAAGCTCGATTCTCTTTGCATCCCAGATTTATTGCTTATTGAGAATCATATTTCAATCATCAGCTTCATCCTGTGCTTAAATTAGGGTAGTGGCTATATCACCATTAGATAAGGACTTGCAAGGATAAATTGAGTCTGGATGCTTTAATGTTTGGCATACCGACAGTGCTGTCACATAAGAAGACACTTTATTTGTCCAGAGAGAGAGAGATCTCAAGTGCAACTAATCATGTGGCAGATCTTTTTTGTGTGATGAATGTGTTGTGCATCCTACCTGTCTCAATGCTTATAGAGCCACTTTTTCCTCTCAGTGTAAGAGATCTATGTGCTTTTTGTGGATATGGTTGACAGGATTAAGCAATCCTTCTAACATAATCTGGGCTTAGTATGTTGCAAGGGTTCTATGCTTAACACTTTCTTATTTTAACTATGTTGAGGCTGGATCTGACAGTTATGATGAGGCCATTAAATTGTGGTTTTGGGTTTGAACTTTACCACTTGTGAATGTGATCGTGGTCTAGCTAGACTGATCAAATCCTGCCCTGATGTCTTAGGACCTGTAGTTGTCTAAAGATGCCTTATTGACTCCTATTCTTAGAAAGACACCTAAAGGCCCAAACCCTCTGGAGAACTATCACCTTCCTTTTATAGGTAAGGTTACTGAGAACACGGAGTATATACCAATATTTTCTTATCTTATTATATTATGTTTCCTGACCTCTTTAACCTGGGTCACTCTGTTTTTAGATCAGGGCACAGTAGTGAGACAGCCATTATATACCCTAATCCTGGCCTCACCTATCACAATGAACACAAAGATAATTCTGTCCCACAGACTTCTTTAACCCAATAACAGCCAATACCCAACCCTGGTGAGCTAATTTTTGTTGCAGTAAATGTTAAAAGCATAAGAAGTAAAACTGTTGAACTACATGCCTGGATTACCCAACATAAGCCTGACATTCTCGCTGTTACTGAAACGTTGCTTAAACCTAGCATAAACAGTTCTGAAGTTATACCTTCTGGCTATAATATCATCAGTAATGACCATAATGACCATGTAAAGAGGAAAGGTAGTGGTATTGCTTTAATATTTCCCCAACACCTACCACATTTCCCCTTACAGCAAGCAATACCAAAATTCAGTTTAGCAGAGCTTCTTATTACTTCCCTCAAAATAAACAATTAGAAACAAATATGTGTTAATACCGTGTATATCCCTCCTGGTGACAATTCAGTTATACTAGAAGATATCCTACAATGGATATCCATAACATTTCCACAAGAAAAAAATTATTTTTTTTTATTTAACATTTGTTGACTGGGAATGTCTGACTAGGACAGAGCCTATTTCAGTGGAGGCCCGGGGAGAAATGCTCCAGACGCAGGTCTTTGGAATGTGGGAGGAAACAGGAGTACCTGGAGGAAACCCAAGCAAACGCAAGGAAGACATGCAGACTCCGCATAGAAGGCACCTCATCCAAGAATTGAAGCGAAGAACCTCTTGCTGTGAGGTGATCACACAACTAATTAACAGCCCCACACATTATAGCAAAACATCAAATTCCCTATTAGATTGGATCCTAGTGTCAGACCCTAGCAAATACTCCATCATAGGTACAATGTCAGACTCGCTCAGTGATCATCTGCCAATCTATACAACCTGACATCTCACACGTCCATTTAAACAGCATGTTAATAGCATATTTATAAAGCAACAGTCAACTTTTCCAAGTTAAACCCAGGTTTACACTATCATCTAATAAATGGAACTTCCTAAAAATTCTCCTCTTACATGATGCTGTAAATGAATTCAATACAACTTCTCTAAATATCCTAAATAGCCTTGCACCTCCTAGAAGGAAGAGACTAAAAACAAATAATGCAGTTTGACTATCCAAAAAGAGTCGAATGCTAATGCAGGATAGAGAAAAAGCATGGAAAGAATGGCGAAAACATACACCACCTCAGTATCTTGAAAACATCAGAATGCTTCACAATCATACAAAAACACGACAAAAAATTATACTATAATAACTTCCAGAATAATACTAAACACAACCCTAAAAAATATGGGTGATCCGTTAAAGAAATCTTACATCCCAGCCAAAAATTCAACCCAAACCCCTCTCCCAATAATTCACCACTTGAAACTGCAATACAGTTCAACTCTTATTTTATAGATAGTATAGCATCTCTAACTGAGAATTCCTCAACATCTAATCCCAACCCTGTCCAACAACCATGTATCACCACATCCACTTTCACCTTCAAACCTGGGACTACATCCTGTATAAAACTACTCTTAAACAAATTTAAACCGTGCTCTTTTTCAGCTGATGACCTTTCAAGCGATTACCTAAAAGTAGCACCCAGTAGCATTGTGTATCCTGTCCCAGTCCTTATAAATAGATCAGTTCAGGAATTCCATGTTCCTTCTCTCTGGAAAAAGTCACACATTATCCCTCTGCACAAAGGAAGAAATTCAACAGACATTAATAACTTTAGACTTATAGCAATCTTATCTCCTTTTGCCAAAATACTTGAAAAATGTATTCAAAAACAATTGCTACACTATCTCCTGCAAGAACTCCTATTCCCAACACAACATGGATTCCATCCATTCTACAGTACTAGCACTGCCTTTTTAACTTATATAGATACTGTCAATAAAGCTAGAGGTAATGGCAAGGTAGTCTCTTCAGTATTGTTAGACTTGTCTAAAGCCTTTGACACAGTTTGTCGCAGCAAACTTCTACTTCAAATGTCCTCACTAGGTCTCTTTCTCAGCCCACCCTTTTGTGTTTCAAAAGCTACATGTCCAGTAGGTATCAGTTGGTAAAATGGCACTTAACACTCTCTCCTTACCTCCTTGTCACCACCAGTGTACCACAAGGCTCTATCCTTGGTCCCTTTCTCTTTAACATTTTCAACAACACCTTCTACACTTCCATACAACAGGCCACCCTGATACAATACTCAGATGATTCCACTCATTTTCACATCTGACAATGTGGTACACCTCCCAAAAAATTACTTGGGAAGCTTTTACAGCCAGTGAAACATGGCTTCATAACTCATAACATATGCTCAACCCAGTAAAGACCAAACTACTACTTTTTCCCCCAAATCCCTCTCTCATGAAAAAAAAAAATTAAAGTCCTCTCTCTTGATAATACAACCGTTGAAGACACTTGTCATAGCAAATTATTAGGGGTGATAGTAGATGATTTATTTATTTTATTTATTTACATTTTTTTACCGGGAAATTCCGACTGGACACAGGTCCTTTTTCAGCGGATGCCCGGGGAGAAAAGCTCCACATCATGTACATGATAATCTTACATTTGACCTGCATGTATAAAATTGCATAAGAAAAATGCATCAAAACATAGGAATGCTTTACAGAGCCAAAAACTGTCTCACCGATACAACTAAACCTACACTTGCTACTATTTGTCTCCTCCCCACTCATCTTCATAGCACTCCAGTCCTCAAAAAAGTTAAAACATGAACAATGCTATAACAAAGTTGCTAAATTTGCAGCAAATACCTCATTCAGAATCCACCACTGTATAGCACTAAAAAGCCTAAATTGGTTAGAACTGCCTCATCAACTAACATATTAACAGCGTCTTACAACCTATAAAATATTCAGCATCCATCTGCCTGTCCAGCACTAAAAAACATTCTACATAGCTATGCTCCCAGTCGGTCACTGTGATTCAGTGGCCAAAAACTCCTGTCTGCCTACAAACCTCTCACATCTGCTGGGCATTGTCTGTACTCGTACAAGGTTGCTGAGGCCTAGAACTCCTTACCTATATCCATCAGGTCAGTACCTTTCCTTCCATCTTTTAAAACCACTATGAAAGACTTCCTAGCTAAAATCTGGCTCTATTTCTGCTCAAAACCAGGAAAAACCATGTCCCTAAATGTGAACAAGTACCTTTTCATTCCTTATACCTCCTTACTCTCCCTTCTTCATTCATTTCCTTACTTCTATCAGATTCATTTCCCTGACTTTCTATCTAAATATACCATAAGCCTGTTTTTCCCTCACTTCATATTACAAATCCCTGTTTGTATTAGACTAACTTACCTTTAATTTCTCTACAAATTGTCTAAAATGTAATTTTTTTTTAATATTAAATGATTGTCATATAACTTGTATCGATTCTTAACCAATGTTTTTATAGCATGTCTTCTTCTTCTTCTTTCGGCTTTTCCCGGTTAGGGGTCGCCACAGCGGATCTCCTTGTCCGCTCATGATTGGCAGTGGAGTTTTACAGTGTCGAGGTGCCAGCCCGGCGCCCAACCTTCCACAGAAGGCACACACATGCCCACACTCACACCTAGGGCCAATTTAGAGTGTCCAATCCACCTGCAGCATGTCTTTGGGATGTGGGAGGAAACCGGAGCACCTGGAGGAAACCCACGTGACCACAGGGAGGACATGCAGACTCTGCACAGAAGGCACCCCAGCCGAGGATCGAATCGAAGAACCTCTTGCTGTGAGACGTCAATGCTAACCACTGCACCACCGTGGCTGCCCCTGTTTTTATAGCATGTCTAATTTGTTATAATTATTTAAACCGCAAATGTTTTTGTTTTATTTTTGAAGATTGTAAAATTATTGTTCTTAAAATGTTTTTTGTAAATATTTTCAGATTTTCTCCCCAGGCCACCACTGAAAATGGGCTTCTACCCAGTCAGACTTTCTCGTAATCAGATGTCAATAAATAAATAAGTAAATTATTCAGGTTGTTAATGATTTTCCTATGGCCAGAAATAAAAGATTATATTCCTTTCTGGTTTCCCCTTATCTCTCAGCAACATTTAACCCTGTGGACCATACCATTTTGATCAAACAACTTAATGTTTCTGCTGTGGCTTCACTGACAGTGTGCTCAGCTGGCTTTCAACTCACCTTTTTAGGTCATTGCATTGCATGGTATCTGGGGTTAATGCCTTTATGAGCCACCGTCTGGAGTATGTGTCACCATATGGCTTGATTTTGGCACCATTGTTGTTTTTAGTGTATATGCTCTCACTCATGTCATTCTGAGAAGAGGTGTGTCTTATCATTCCTATACTGATACCACTCAGTTTTATGTTGCTTTATTAGGAATCTGTGTCTGATTTTTCCATACTCAAAGAATGCCTGAAGTCTTGCTATGAATGATGGATAATTAACTTATTCTTACCATAAGATAAATTCTGCTGATGCATGCCACTGTATGTCCTTTACTTCTTCCTCTTTGTTCTCTGTTATATATTTGCAATAAGTAAGAATTTATTTCTGAGGTCAGAGATCTTGGTCTGATCATTGATAACACGCTTAAGAACTGGATGTCGGTTGTTGTCAAGACTTTTTACTTTCCTTTATAGAACGTTTCACTAATTCTAAAATTCATAACATCATCAGATTTAGCTGTACTGCCTTATACACTGATGAAGTCAGGACAACACCTTGTGCAGTGTCCTTTACCTTGGAATGTCAGAAGGAGGTATGTCATGATTTCAGAGAGTGCAGAACTTGACAGTGAGGCTGTTTACTTCCCTACTTGCAAGATTTGCACTGGCTGACCAGTAGTTACAGATCAGTTTATAACATACTTCTTCCTACCTTTCAGGCAGTGCACAATTCCAGTCATATCCATTTGAAAGAGTTGATGGTTCACTATGTCCCTTCCAGGTCTATCACGTCTTCAGGATGGGGGGGGGGGGCTGCTAGCCCATTTAGTTTTTTGTTTTTGTTTTTTCTTTGTGTTGCATCCTCTTGACCTATTGATAACAGTTTTTGTTTTGAATTTGGTTTTCTTTTTATCAATACAGTGCTTACTTACTGTTAATGAACAAATAAGAGTAATGTCCTGCTTGTACATCTGATAGCCTTCTGGAGTTTCTGGTCATAGTAGCATTTTGCTTCTGATGATTTTATAGCTTCTCCTTTACCCTTTACTTCACTTCAGGGAGGAATACTGTGGATTAAGTATGTACTTTTCTTTTCGGCCTTCTACTCCTTGAAAACTGTGATGGTGAGAGGCTGTCTTTGCAGTGGAGTATTCATATGCTCCAAAACAGTAAGATGGTAGCCATTATAGTTTTGCTGCTGCTCTTGTGATATTTTTTACTGTATAGTAGTCTTCACATATCATTTGATTGCAGATATACTTTATATGACTGAATTCCCACTTGTGGACAGTTCGCATCAGTTCCAGATTTTCTTTGAATTTCTGACAGTTGTTATACATGACAATATCAGGTATTCATTGTCTCAAGAAAGTAGACGGTAGGAGACTTCTAAGATGGCCGCACACTGATCAACAGGTTAATTTCAGCTTTCCTAGTCTGAAAAAAAGAAACTGAGAGATAAGGCCCAGAAACTGCAAGTTTTAGTAAATTCAATTATGGGCCAGTAAGTACACTGCCTGGATGCCAGCAAAGAAGAAACTTAGAGAACTTGAAAGAAAATCAGCTAGAAAAAGAGTAAACCACCTTGTTTTAAACCCAAACAAAACTAAACTCCTGTTATTTATTTCTAAGAAAACCACCCCTTAAACAAGACTGAATTCTCTATACATTCCCAAAACAAAACTATTATCGAGGTTATGTCCCGTACAAAACTAGTAGGCATCTTCTTAGATTAAAACCTAATTTTTGACCTGCTTGTGCACAATACTATCAAAAAAATGTCAAACATTGGGTATCCTCTGTAGACATCAACACTTTCTTAGCCAATCTACAAAACAGACCCTTGCCTAAAACTTTCTTCTGCCTTCTCTCCTACATGCTGCTCTCCTCCTTCCCAGTATCCAGTCCTCCCTGAAAACTAAGCTTCATGTCTGCTACAGTAAAACTGCTAAATTTGCAACTGATGCGAAATATTCCTGACATCACTGCTCCTTCATACACTTACTGAATTGGCTCAGACTCCCACATTACCTAACATACATACAATTAACTGTAGCACACAAAATCATCCACAAACCATCAGAATGCCCAGCCCTTACTCCCATACTTACGCATTATCACCCAAAAAGACCTCGGATCCAAGAACCAACTTCACCTAGAAGTAGAAGGGCCACATCTTTCAGCTGGGCAAATGCTTTACTCCTTCTCAATTGTCAAATAGTGGAATGCACTCCCATTAACAGTTAGGACCATCAACAATGCCTCTTCTTCTTCCAAAAAGTCCCTACAGCAACACCTCTCCACTCTGTGGCACTGCACTTGCTCCATTGTTGCACCTCCTATAACCTGTTTCCCCAGACTCACTACTGCTGTCTCCTTCTATTAATGTCCCCCTTACCAGCTAACTTATCTACCCACTAACATGAATATCATAACAAAAGTCATTTAGGCCTACATTGATGTTATACCTACTAGGCAATGATATTGACTGTACGTACATGATATGCACTCCTATCTTATATTTATGACTCATAGGATATAAATTTACTCTCATGTCTTAATTTTACATCAAATCCAGCAGAACATATATTCATAAGTGTTTTAATATTCTCTTCACATTACTAAAATTTAACTGCCAATATGTTTAATAGTATACCTAACTGTGACTTCTTATAGAGCATTCGATACAATCTCATATTTTATACTGTAACTAAAGTTGCTGCAAACTGTAAAAAATGTAATGGCTAATAATGTGTTCCTACTCAACTGTGACTGCACACTTTTTACTGTATTGAGACTGCATACCTGTTACTGTACTGTAATTAATGTAGCTAGCTTTTATTTTGTTTATTTAACTATTGCTGAGAACTTTTCTAATGTATGTAGTAGTGATCTATGATTCTTTTATTTATCTGTACTTAATGTTCTTTATTGTTTGTTTGTTATATTGTGGACCCTTTTTCCCCAAGCCTCCACTGAAAATGGGCTCACTCTGGCCCAGTGGACCACCCATTAAACAAGTGCAAATAAATAAATAATAGAAAAGATGAAGAGAAAACACTGGCTGGGAGGAATCCTGCAGCTGTTCAGTAAAAAGCAGTTCAAGTCCAGTTTTTTTGCAAGGCATGGCTTCAAGTAATCTAGAAGTAAGGATAAATCAAATGTACTCAGAGCTGATTAAAATTAATGAGACATTTAAGGAGTATATCAACTCAAATAACAAAAGGCTGGACAAATAGAAGAATCTTTAAACAGCTAGTCATATGAACTGATAAAACTGCAAAAAATCACAGGCTGAAATGAAGAAAAAGGCTGGTTGAGTATGAGAATGTTCAAGAAGAGCTATTTAAAAATGGTAGCATTAAAGGATAGAGCATGCAGGGAAAACCTGAGATTTTCTGCTTTACCAAAGAAACTGGAAGGAAATAACTTTATTAATTTTATGAAAGTGCAAATAAGCAACTAGACTGGTATTCCACAGTAGGATTTACTAATTGAAAGGGTACATTGTGTATGCTCTAAATCAGGTAACAAGAAAGCAGCCAAGACCTGTACTAATAAAGATGCAGTCATATCTGCAGAAAGAATTGATCCTGACAAAACTGTAGCACAATGATAAAGTATTAAAAATTGGAGACAGTAGAGTGTTTGTAGAAAATGATTATTCAGTGTACACTAAGCAGAAGAGAAGCAATTTTATCCAAGCAGTCAGGGAGTAGTGAGAGGCTGGTGTTAGATTCAAACTGTTGTACCCAGCTGTCTTCAGAATTTTTTTTTTTTTTTTGTGGAGGATCAAAGGTGTTTTTTGATGTAAAACAGGCTAAAGAGGAAGTACAAACATTTATCCAACAAAAAGTGAGCCATAAAACTCTGTTTCACATTATTCTGATAATAAATCTTGTAATGAGGCTTTACTAGTGAAACCTTTTCCAATGTTCCAAGTGAAAATGCTTGAGAGAAAAAAACACAGCAGCTAACTAGAAAAATTGGAGTACCTTGGAAGTGAACCAGAGTCTGGTGTTGGGAGATGGAGATAAACTGGAAGAAGACCAACAATATTGAAATTGGAAAATAAATGTGAGCCTATAGTCTTTCAAACACATTTGTGAACTATGGCTTTGCAAGAAAAAGCAGAAAGATCGGATTTTTGTTGACTTTGTTAAGCTTGTTGGGGACTGAAACGCATGTGCCTCATTTCATGTAATATATGTTTTGAAGGATACTGAAATGAAGGAGGGAGAAAAAACAAAAAAAAAGTACTGTAAGTAAAACAATTGTTGTTCTTACCAGGAATTTTATGGGGCATTTCATGATATAAATATTTTCAGTTATTGTATGTGATAAAGATACTAAAGTAAACAAGTGCCTTTTTTCATCTTTTTTAGTTTTAAGAAACATAGGCATTACAAAGTAAAAGGAGAGGAAAAAATGGACAAAACCATGCTTAACTTTAATATACTGTAATCTTGAGTTGTTGAAGTGAGGAATGGCATTTAAAAGAGCACATATTATAATATATGTGGAGTTGATATGTTCTGTCTTACTTTTGCAGAGGTGGATGTCTGGATTAAAGCCTTTTGTGTAAGCAAGTAAATAAGAAGATACTGAATTAATAAAAGTTTCCTTTTGCAAGTAAATGTAGAGCTGAACATTTAGTACTTATGTTTCCATGGAGACAAGCTGACTACAAGGGAAGCAATAAAAGGCTGAACCCTTTTTAAGGCTAAAGGGTAACTAGCTAGGCTTAAAATGGCCACAAGGGCAGTTAGCGTAGTACTAATCTAAGAACCTATAACCAGAGATTCTGTAGAGGTATTAACAGATATTTCATACATTTTACGAAAATTTGTATAAAGCAGAGAAATGTGGAAATCAGGAAAAAGTACAAATTTAAACATTTATGGAATATTTAAGTATACCAGGTGTAGAGGTAAACGAGGGTTAACAATTAACAGTTAAGATAGGAGGAGATGAGATAAAAATGGTGACGTAATCAATTTGCAGGAAAGTCTCCAGGAATAGATGGTATTCCTTTGGGAGATGGGAAAAAGAGACAAAGATCTGGAAGGTTTTGTTTAACAGCATTCCCACCATCCTGGAAGAAAGATGTGGTGGTTGTAATACCTAAAGATGGATAAAGACCCATCAGTCCCAATTTCATATATACCCATTTCAGTTTTAAACTATGATTAGAAAGTATGTATGCTATAAATCTAAAAAAATAGCAAAGGTGTTGCCAAAACTGATAGATATGGATCAGTATGGTTTTGTGGAGGGGAGGCAAACATTTGACAACAGTAATAGAACAATGATGATCCAGAGGGAAGCAGAGTATAAGAAAATACCACTGTTGTTGTTGGGTCTTGATGCAGAGAAAACATTTAACAGAGTAAGCTGGGATTTTATGAGTAGGGCAGTAGAAGCATTTGCATTCACTGATACAATAATAAGGTTAATTAGGAGGATATATGAGGGCTCAGAGGCAAAAATTAAAGTGGGTAGTATCCTCTCTGATAAGTTGTTTCTGAATGGGGGATCCAGGAAGAGGTGTCTTCTTTCCCCTTTGTTATTTTCATTATATTTAGAACCATTGGCAAAGAAAATAAGGGACTCAGAAATGCAGTGTTATAATTGGTATGGCAATCAAGAAAAGTTGGCTTTATTTGCAAATGATACTATTTTGTACATGATGAAACCAGGAAAGGACATCTCAGTATTATGGAATATTTTGAGACAGTTTCATTTTTTTTCAGGATGTAAAATTAACACAGACAAAAAGAAAAGCTATAGCTGTAAACTGTGAGTCCATACATTAATTGGTTCAGCAATATCCATATTTATGGGGACACAATAAAAATGAAGTATTTAGGAGTATGGGTTAAAAAACATCCTATTATGGCAGCTAAGGATATGTGGGGGAGACTAAATAAAAGATAATGTAAAAACTGAAACTGGAAGCTCTTGTATGTGGATATAGACAGCAAGATACAAGCAGTGAAAATGTTTTAGTTGCTTTTCCTTTATATACAAGTCAGGGATATTTTTATGAACCAGAACCAGAAGAGAAGTTGTGGACAGTAATCATTAAAGAGTTGAAGGATTTTATCTGAGAGGGGAAGATGGCAAGGGTCAAGTGGGATAAGATAATCCTTCCAATAAAACAATGATTTAAGATTACCTGATTTGAATGATGTTGACAGTCTACAAACAGACCTAAAAATAACAAATGAATGGCGCTAAAACCATGGTCTGAAACTAAATGTTAAAAAATGCATACTCAGACCCTTTGGCAAATCAGATATCCCTACAAATTGTAATATTGATAGTACACCCCTAAAAGTAGATGCAGTGGTGAGGGACCTAGGAACACAGAGAGATAGTAACTTAAACATTGACCACCAGGTAGCTACAGTAGTGAGGAAATCCTTCTGAGTGGCTCAGCTTATAAGTAAACATATGGCATCCAGGTCAAAGTTAGCCATAGTGCCATTGTACTTGGCTGTCATCAGGCCCATAATCTAGTAAAGTGGTCTTTTTTGCATTTACCTAACTAGACATTATACCAGTTGGAGTAGTCCCAGAGATTTCTCTCTAAAAAATACAAAGTGTAGGATACGTCTTATGCAGACCGACTAGAGGCTGTATCCCTTTACTCTGTTTCATATCATTTATTGAGAGGTGACTTATGTCTGACCTACAAGGTATTCTCTGATTCAGTCAGATGAAAATGTTCCATATTCGCAAGAAAAATTATATGAGGGTTACACATTCTATGGACCTGAACCTTATTTGTGATTCTAACAAAACTTGCTGGTGAGACAGATTCATATCCCATAGGCTACCTCATTTATGGAATAAACTTCCCATTTTCTTAAAACAAACCCCATCCCTCACTCTCTTCAAAATGAATTTCGATAAATGGAAGGGGAACCGTAAATTCAATCCTGGGCTACTGCGTGCATCTCTTTTGGAGAGAGTCAGTCTGTAAAATGACTCAGGGATCCATCACCCAAAGACCAAGTACCCCGTTACCACCCCTTCCCATATCTGGGGAATTAAGATATAACATTGTCATATCAGGGTAGTATTGGCTAGGCTTGCAAAGGCTGCTATGCCATTAGCCTAGCAATCACTAATGAAGCTATGAAGGGATATTTTAGAGCTACACAGCTAAAGCCCATATATGTAACACAAACAGAAAACTATAATTCAAAGTGGAATGAGATGATGATGAAGTGGGGGGATTAAAGAAATAAGGAGAGAATGGGATTTGGATGCAGATCCTTAAGGAGAATAACAACCATACAGAATGTGATATTCTTAAAGTTGTAGAAAGTATCCTGAGAACTAAGTCAATGCAAGAATGGAGACAGGAGATTCCACCAGTAGGGACGTCTACAATTAGGAGTATAGAGAATAAGTAAAAGAGTGCTGGAATTGACTGGAGAAAATTGGGAAAAGAACCCAGGTATTAGGAGCAAGTAACTAGAAAGGGAAAGTAACAGAATGGGAGGATGTGAAGAAGACATTTGGACTGAGGACTAGAGACTACCTTCCCTATCAGGGACTGTTATCAGAGTATAGGCAAAAAGAAAGAGATAGGGAGATCCTAAGTGAAAGACTTGCTCTGGTAGAGTTTTTAGTTGAATTTAGAGCATAAGCTGATGTTAAATAAGGGATAACTAGTAGGGCACATAAAATATTGTATGATAACTATGGGAATAAATCAGAGGAGGTTAGAAAAGATTGGGAAGAGAGATTGGATAAGCAGTTCACAAGGAAATAATGAGCTAGCATGTGTGGTTCTAAAATGTGCAACAAAGTCTAGAAGATGTTGGATTTTTGCTTTGAAGTGTTTGCATTGGTATTTTTTATACCCCAAGCAGACTCAAAAAATGTTTTTCTTCAAGTAGATGACAAATGTTGGATGTGTGATGGGGAAGAAAGAACTTATGGAGAACTTATGTTTTGGGTGTGTAATAGGTTGTCAAGAGTTTAAGAATTCCCTACAGAGTACTCTGCCAGAAATATTGGGCAAGCAAGTGGGTGTAACTAAGGAAATTATTTTTTTTTTAGTTGGGATACAGGATCTGAATTGCCTAGTAAGGCTGTGTTAAGTTTAATTCTTTTGGGTTACTGCAAAATAAACAACTAATAAAAAATGAAAAGTCTAAAGCAACTGATCTTTAAGTAGTGAATATTGTAACAGATGAAATAACTAGAATGGGAATCTTTAGAAAAGGATAGGCTCAAACTACATAGAAAAAATGTAAATAGTGGGAACAATACATGCCGAAGAATGTTTTAGAGAAGGAGTGTGCTTTAAGGGAAGGCAGGAGTTGAGCAATTTACGTAATGATGGATTGATGATTGTATGAAATCATTTATGTGATATATAATTTTTGTAACTGTGAACATGTTAACAATGTTTTCTTTTATATACATGTATGTTTGCATGTATGTCTTAAGTGATAATTCAGTAAATATGTTAAATAAAAGAGATGGTATTCCTTAATGCTGTAATTTCACTTGCACTTTTACCTGTCAGATTATTTCAGAGAGTTTGAGTAATAATCCGTGTATGTGAGATATTTTTAATGGAATAAATCCATGCCCGTTCAACATTCTGATGAAAGCATTGCAACCTTTTTCTTCACTTTACCTTTACTATTCACAGAAGTGATTCATTTATTTATCCTCTCAAGCATGTGTATTCTGTGTTGATGGGAACTAACATGATGTCATTTTCAAACATTAAGCCCTGAATGCAGTATATTTTTTTCTTTGAAACAAAAATAATGCTGCACTTCTTTACTGATGATTTTTGTTCAGGCAAACCTTGCATTGTTACTTTTTTAATTAACTGTATATCTAAGGCTATGCCAGTACATCTCTGAAATTGTTTTTTGTTTCTACTTTTTTGTTCTTTCACTAGCAGCTATTATATTTCCTAATGAACACATGCTGTTCATTTAATGGTTCTTTCATATTATATATTGGATTTGTTTTGTTAGATTTTTAACACTAAGTTGTTTATTAGTATATTTGTAAAATGCTTTTGGTTCTCACATTTTAATAGTTTTCCTGAATAAATGCAAGAGTAAATTATGTTGATTATTCAGCATCATCTGCAGCCTTTGCAGTATCTTATACAAAGGCTTTCTGACTATAATTTATGGCTTTCTCTGGTGGCGCAGAAATACTAAGTGGAAGCCGTAGAAAACTGTACCATACCAATGTCAAATTAAATGTATACATCTTGAAGTTTGTTTCATCTAACTTTACCTGCCCAAATTCCGGGATCATACATTATCCATTCCATCCATTTCAGTGATAGTAGTAGTTGATATTAGGCACTAGCTGCTCAGCATCTAATAAGCCTTACTAGGCTAAATCTTTTAACACTGCTCACATAATGCACCGTATATCCCATATATCCCTGTTTCTCCATAACTCCTTTTGTGACTCTATCTGTAATATTGCAGTATGATCCCATTTGTTTTCTCCTTAAAATTGAATGTTTATGATGAATCAGATTGAAGATCTTCATACATCAAGTCAAAGCTTTGTTTCTTTGATGACTTTGTAGCATTTGGAGTTTTTTCATGTAGCAAGTTTGGAAGATTTCTGCCCTCCTTTTCTCTCTGTCTGTAGGCTGTTGATTTGCAGTTTTATTGCCTGTACTGTTGTTGGTTAGCTTAGCTGCTTTTGTTTAAGCTGTGCCTCCCACTGTCTTAGCTTGCCATTACTGTGTCTCCTGTCTTGTATTTTGTACTTTAAGTACAGTTTGGCCAGTCTTGACATGGATAAGGCAGGTCCTCAGCCTTTAAGAAATGCTCGCACACGTAGGCAGAAAATTCCACTCCCTCCCTCCACAAGACAAATGTGCATTATATGTGATTTACTTGGGAGTGGAACATTTAGATTTAGAATGTGCTATGTTATGTGTGTATGTGTGTGTATGTGTAAGACGTTTTGATTTTTACCCAACTGCATCCTAGTTATTTGACTGCTGATCCCTTGATCCCAAGACATGGAGAATGGAGAAGTGGTAGCAAGAAGAGCATGGGGTGGTGAGAGATACTTCCACACTCTCCCCTCCCATGTTAAGCTGTCCAAGGTTGAGGTCCCTCACAAGAGTAATGACCAGCTGTCCATCTGGGTTTAGTGTATCTTATCCTTTGTATTTGGAGTTTAACACCTGGAATTCTTGATAATGCAGGACCTCCAACCAAGTAAAAAACTGTTAAGTTTCTCAGCAGAAGAGGAATAGTTCATGGGGATTCCAAGATGGCTGCACATTGAATAACAGCTTAATTCTAGCTTTCCCAGTGTGAAAACAGAAACTCAGCAGAGAAGTCCAATAGGTTTATGGGTAAATTTCCGTAACTGACTAATAAGGGTACTGCCTGGATGCCAGGAAAAAAAGAAATTCAGAGGACTTGGAAAAATCTGCTACAAAAAGTGAGGAAGGAACACTGAATTGGGAAAGTTCTGCAGCTGTTCAGCAAAAAGCAATGCAACCACCAGACATGAATTCCAGTAACCTACAGGAAGATTTAAGAAAACTGCATACAAACCTGGTTAAAATAAACAAAACACTGAGGAAGTATATCAACACATACAACAAAAGGCTGGAAAAATGGAAGAAACTTTAAAATATTCAGATGAGGTACAAAAGCTGCAAAAATCAGAGGTCAAAATGAAGAAAAGGCTGGCTGAATATGAGACCCCTCAGGAAGAGATGGTTAAAAAAAATAGAATTAGAGGACAGAGCACGTAAGGAAAAACTGAGATTTTCAGCTGCACCAGAGAAGCTGGAAGAAACAGACAGCATTATTTTGTAGGAAAACACAAATAAGCAACTGGACTGGTATTCTACAGTAGGAGTTGTTAAGTTGAAAGGGCACATTGTGTGTATGCTCCAAACCTGGGTATGAGAAAGCAGCCTAGACCTTTAATACGAAAGATGCAATCCTACCAGCAGGAGTTGATTCTGACAAAACTGTGCCAGAAAGACAAAGTACTAAAAGTGGGAGACAGCAGTGTTTATGGAGAATGATTACTCATTGTAGAGCAAGCAGAAGAGTTGCAAATTTATTACACTGTTCAGGGAATGTCAACATGTAGGTGCGAGATTCAAATTGCTGTACCCAGCTGTCTTCAAGGTATTCTTTCCTGGAGGAACAAAATCATTTTTGATGAAGTACATGTTAAGGAGGAAATACCTAAGTTTGTCCAACAAAAAGTAAGCTGTGAAACAGAAGACGATTCTACTTCTTGTTTTTCTGGTAGTAAAAACCACAGAGAGACTGTACCTGTGACACTTTATCCAATGTTTCAATGGAATATGTTGGAGAGAAGGGAGGGAGCATGAGAGTTGACTAGAATTAAGAGTACATTGGAAATTAAGTAGAGACAGGAATGAGGAGATGGAGAGGAACAATAATAAAACAGTAACTTAATGTGGGATTAAAATGCAATAATTATATTTGTGAAATATGACAGAACAAGAAAATCTGGATATATTTGATTTTTTGGATTTGTTGGACTTGTGGAGGACTCTAAAGCATAAGCCCTACTTCATGTCATTAATGTTCAGAAAAGTGCTGTGGGGCATGGAAGAGGAAGGAGAAAGATAACTGTAAGTAAAGACTTTTTTTCTTAAATACTACTATTTTTGTGGTGCGTTGTTTTTCTTTACATATAAAGTAACATTTTTTCTCAGTTATTTTTAAGAGTAATAGGGGTTGCAAACAGGTATTACTGTTCTTTTTTTTTTCTTTTCTTTCTTCCTTCTTGTTCAGTTTTAAGAAAAGTAGGCACTACAATGTAAAAAAAAGCCTGGTTAAAAAAGCATGACACAAGAAAAATTAATGTACGTTTTCTCATTATTTCATGGAAAAAATGACTGGATTAAGTACCTTAGATTGATTCAGTAACAAGTTTTATTTAAAGAGAGAGCAAGTAAGTGAAAAAGAATATTGAATATTATGAGGCTTTCTGTAGCAAATACATGTATGCTTAGTAGCAGTTCTGCAGCTGGTCTTCATATTTCAATGGAAACAATCTGATAAAGTAAAAATGGCTGTTTCTCATGTCTCCATGGAAACATTCTGATAAAGAAAAACTGGCTACACTCTGGAGGAGAGTGATTGGCTGAGGAAAAAAAGAGAAGAAAAGAAAAGAGAAATTGGCTAGGACATCATGTTCTCTCTGAGCATTCAGGGGTTTTCCCAGATGGGAGAGCTATAAAGATAAGAAAACGAATTAGCACTTGACGTAAAGTTTTCTTATTTTTTTAAATGTAATGGGGATACTAATATAAACATGTACTTTTATTTTTTTATTTTTTTCCCTTTTTCTTTCTTCAGTCTTCAGAAATATAAGCATTGCAATGTGAAAAAGAAAAAGAGGAGAGAGGAAAGGTCTGTTTAAGAGAGCATGACAAAAGAAAAATCAGTGTGCTTTTTCCCATGCTTGCATAGTGAAATGACTGGGTTAAGACTTTAGGCATTATCCAGTAACAAGTTTATTACAAGACATGTAAATGAAAAGTAATATTGAATATTATAAGGCTTTATCTGGTAAACAAGGTATCCTTAGCAGTTTTGTGTATGGTTTGCATGTCACTAGCAGACAATCTGATAAAGGGAAATGGCTTGGAGAAAGTGTTTACTGAAAGCATTCAGTTGTTTTGTCAGCTGGGAGAGCTACAAAGATAAGACAAAACTAGATAGCAGTTACTAAAAGCACAGGCTGTACGAGCATCTTAGCATGACTAACCTTTCTTTTTGGTTAACTCTAGCCTGTCTGTGTGGCTAACACTTTAGAACTTTTGTTCTTATTACGAAACAAAAACTTTAATATTTGAAGATATGCATAGTTATATATATTATTATTATTAAGGTAATAGGTTTAAGGGGGTATTTGGGGGGGTTGTTTGAAGGTTTCAATAAAACAAAATGTGCTGTAAGATGTGACATAGGCTCAAATGGATATGACAAGAAACAACTGTATAAAAGACCAACCTGCCAAACAACCAAAAAAGAACAGCAATCAGTGTAGAAAAAAAAACAAGAACCAAAAAACACTGAAGGCAGCAGAAAATAGACTCAAAAATGCTGTCCTTTAGTGATATTGTGTTTCATAAACCTAGGATGATTACTATGGTAGTTTAGATAATTATTGACATGAGTGTTTTTCCTGTGTATACTGCTAGAAACATTTTTTTTACTGCTAGAAAAAGAAAATTTTTATCAAGGGTGCTCCAACTCAACGTCATATCCAGATAATTAACTCAGTGACCATAGTCGCTCAAAGTAAAATAAAAAAAATTACTACTTGCATTAAGTTGTTCCTAAAAGTTGCTGTACAATTCAACAGGTCCCTTTATAATACAAAATAAATCATCAGTAAATCTAGAATAAAATAAAACCTCATTAGCAAGGTTCAAAGTGGGTAGTATCTCTGTCTCTCACCAGCCCATCACTAGCCCAGCAAACGCCGGCGCAACTGCAGCACCCATTGCTATCCCTTGAAGCTGCTTGTAATATTTTCTGTTAAACATAAAATAATTATTCTCTAACAGGAGTTCTAGCAAAAAATTACAAATGTCAACATTTGAGTCCGACCAAGTGGTGTATTTGTGTAAAAAAATGCACAGAAATTCTATTCCCTCCTTCTGCGATATGGCAGTGTATAATGACACTGCATCAACTGTTAACATGAAAAAATTATTACTCCTCTCCCTGATATTAACACCGTTATCACTAAAACTGAACAGCCTCACTTGGTTTAGAAATTACCATGAATCCCTGATGTGTGAAGGTAACTTTTGAACCAAAGAGTTCAACAACCTGTCCAAGTATAAAGAAATGTTGTCAGTAACACTTCGAGAGGAAGAAACAATAGGCCGAAAAGGGGGGGGGGGTGAGCGGGTTAGTGAGGCTTTTATGAATCTTTGGTATTCTGAAGAGTACACCTACACTCGGACAATCGAACATAAGAAAATCATATACCTCAGCTGTCAGATCACCATTCATAAAATAGTCATACAGTGCATACTTAATAAACCTGTAACTACTCTCAATAGAGTTGTAGTTAACTTCACAGTATTCACCTACGTTACTTAAAATAACTTCCATTGCTCTGTTGTAATCCTCTGTAGACATCACTACCAACCCACCCCCCTTGTCGGCCTTCATAAACCTCAAATCATGCCTATTTTTCTAGCAGTATACACAGGAAAAACACATATGTCAATAATTATCTACACTACCATAGTAATCATCCTAGGTTTATCAACCTGCCAAACAGTATATGCATGTAATATAAAAGTTGGAGCTAGATATTTAACAAAAAGCAGTTGTACATAAAAGGTGGTAATATCTATATAAGTAAATGATGCTTTCTGTAATGTCTTTCAATCTGAATGGTCTTACAGATAAATACAAAAAAGAAAGAGTAGTGAACTATATTAAAAATATAGAGTGCAAATAGCTATGCTACAGGAGACACACCTGGTAAGAACTAACATGTGCATTTGCTAAATAAAGGTTTTCAGGATGGTTATTCAGCAGATTTTCTGGGGCAAAGGAAAAGAGGAGTACTTATGTTAATTGCAAGAGGAGCTCCAGTAGTCATAGAAGAAGAAAAAAAGACAATAATGGAAGATACATAGTACTAAGGATCTACGGGCAAGGGAGGAGGATTACACTGGCATGCATTTATATTCCAACTAAAACTGCTATAATAGAGCTTAAGAAAATTCTGGGAGAAATAATCAGCTTTCAGAAAGCAGTATTACTTATAGGTGGAGACTGAAATTTGGTTTGAAACAGTGACGATGTGTCTGAGGAGCCTAGAAAGGAAAACATAACAAAGGAGGGTAGATATTTGAAGACAGTTATGAAAATATTTGGTATAGAAGACGTGAATTCAGTACTAGGAGTTCATAGTGAATTTACATACCATTCTCCAAGATATAAAAACTGTGCTAGTCTAGATAGAATTTATATCTCACAGGAACATGTACATTTAATTCAAGGTCTTGAAGCACATCCAATAACTATTTCAGATGATGTGCCAATAATAACTAAAATAAAAATACAAGGTAATGAAATAAAAATGAGACACCAGTGCTTCTTACTTGTCTTTTGACAAGAGAGGAATTTAAGGAATGGGTTTTGGAAATAATGCAGGAGCTATTAGAGAAGATAGAAATTTCTTCTGAAAATATAGCTGGGGAGTGGGATAAGTGTGATTTAAAACTGTGGTTTGCTTTACTGACTGGCTTCATTGGAATTATTATTAAGAATATTATATTCTAAGGCAGCAGGGAGTATAAGAACTAAACCAGCACAGGGATGATGAAAAGAGATTCTGCCAATAGGGATAACTGCAGTTAGAGATACAGAGAATAGGTAAGAGGGGGATGGAATTTATTGGAGAAAACTGGCAAAAGAACCAGTGTATTGGCAAATAACTAGAAAGTGAAAGGTAATACAATGAGAAGATGCCAATAATTTATTTGGAATGCAGGTTACAGATTGCCTTCCATATCAATGATTGATATCAGAGTTTAGGCAAAGAGAAAGAAATATGGTGGTCCTAAATCAAAGACCAGCACTGGTAGAGTTTTTAATAGAATCTGGAAGAGAAGCTGCCATTAAAAATGTGCAAACTAAAACTAAGGGTCTGTGGCTGACAAAGTGTGCTGATGACTGCAAACTGGGAGTGGTCATAGAATCTCTAAACAATGTCAGCATCCTACAAGAGGGTCTTACACAAAAAAATGACTGGTGCCAAATTCATGGCCTTAAACTCAATGGAAAAAAAATGTATTATCATCCCTTTCGGTAAGAGTGATGTTCCTGGTAACTACCACATCAATAAAAACACTGAGAATATGCACTCAGTGGTGAGAGACCTGGGCACACAAGTTGACAGCCACCTTACCTTTGATCACCATGTTTCCACAATGGTAAGAAGGGCATTCTTTATTGCTGATCTCATAAGTAAGGGTATTGCCTCCAGGAAAAAAAATACGTCATAACCTCCCTGTACTCTTCTCTCATCAGTCCAAGAATTGAGTACAATGCCCCTTTTGGTATGTACGTTTCCAAGTACCTGCAGGAATTGGAGATACCACAAAGTTCATCACAAAGAAAAGTCAAGGTCTTCAGCATCTGTCCTATGAGGATCATCTGAAATCACTGTCGCTTTATTCTGTTTCCTACAGCCTACTCAGGGGTGATCTCTGCCTTATATACAAGGCAGTCTTTGACCCTGCTTTATTGGAAATATCCATAAGTCAAGTAGTACATGGGTTACTCACTCCAATGGCCTTAACTCAGTATGTGACATTAATAGAACCTGCTGGAGGGACAGATTTGTCTCCCAGAGGTTACCACACCTTTGGAACAGACTCCCATTTCATGTAAAGCAGAGCACCTCATTGGCTTTCTTCAAATGCAGTCTGGACGATTGGATGGGTAACCGTAAATTCACCCCAAAGGTTTCACCTGTGTCCCTCTTGGAAAGGGATGGTAGGTGATGATGGTGGAAATAAGGGTAAAACTTGGCTAGGCATGTAAGGGCCCTAGGGTCATTAGCTTAGTAACATCCTATCATATGGTTCTGTGAGCTTTTGAATTAGTACAGCATATAAAATATTTCATAATGGCTATACAAATCAATCAGAGAAGCTTAGAAAGGATTGGGAAGAGAGATTGGATAAGCAATTCACAAAGAGATAATGGGGGGGGGGGTAATACATGTATATCTCCCAAGTATGCAACAAAGTCTAGAAGATTTAGGATCTTTGCCTAGTAGTGGCTATATAGATATTTTTATACCCCGAGTAGACTCCAAAGAATTTTTCCTCAGGTGGATAGCAAATTTTGGAGGTATGATGGGGAAGAAAGAGGTGTTTGGGGACATATTTTTTGGGAGTGTAATGAGTTGAGAGGCTTTAAAGATTCCCTGCAGGCCTCTCTGTCAGGAATGCTGGGTGAGCAGATTGGATTGACTGGTGAGATGATTTTTTGAGCCATGTTACAGAATCGGAATTGCCTGGACATAATAAAGCCCTGGTGAGACTAATTATGGTGGATGGCAAAAAAGCAATTACTAGAAAATGGAAATCAAAGTCTAAATCAACTTTTCTTTAAGTTGTGAATATAGTAACAGAGATAAAACAACTGGAATTGGGATCTTTAGAAAAGGGAAGTAGCAAACTACACAGGCAAAATGGGAATTGTGGGAACAATATATGCAGAGAAGGAACAAGGTTTAAAAGAAGGCAGCATGCAAATGAGGTATATAATGCTTAATCGACACTGACTGCATAGATTGTAAATGATGTATTATGTTTGCAACTACATTTGTTTCAGTGGTGTCAGTGGGTGCATGTTTGCAACTAAAGTGGTGTCAATGTTGTTTGTTTGTCATTTATATAGTTATATATATGTAAGATTGCCTATGTCATATGTGATAATTTAATAAAGATGTCTTTTGTTAAGAAAAGGAATAGTTAAGATATGTAGGCGCCAGACCTTCTTCTGTGCATATGTTCTATCAGATCTCTCCACAGTTCCCTTCTTGCTGTCAGGCTCGGCTAGAAGAAAATAATGAGGGCTGTGGCTAAGGCTCAAATTGAGATGGTTATCCTCTTTTCAGCTTCGATTTCAAGGGCAACAAGAGAAGGTCCTAGTATGTCTATCAATGGATTCACTTTATATAATCGAAATCCTGAAATATCGAATTTCAGAATCTCAAGCCGATAAAGTGGAAAGGCTAAAACATCAAACACCCAGAAGCGCGAAATTCAAAATCTCGCATTTCAGAGATGTTGAATTAGCAGTTCTGGTGTTTCGCTGTGTTCATGGATTCAGGTAAGTGTTTATGCTTTAAGGGTTTTGGGTAGTGGCTGTAGTGTGTGTTAGTGTGTTTTGTTACTGTGGTGTGTGTGTGTGTGTGTGTGTGTGTGTGTTCAAGGGGGATGTAGCTTGTGTGGTGGTGTTTCATGTGTTTAGGTATGTAGTGCGACCTTGGAGTTAGTATATTTAAGTAGGGGGGTGTGGGGGTGCAGCCCCCACATGGGGGGTGCAGGGGGCACAGCCCCCCTGGTTGTACATAGGATTGGTTCTTGTGTTTATTTGTGGGGAGGAAGGTATGTGTGTGGTGTGTGTAGTATAGAAGTCGCGATTTTGAATTTTGCGCTTCTGGGTGTTCAATGATTTAGCCCTTCCATTTTATAGGCTCGAGATTCTGAAATTCGATATTTTAGGATTTTGAGCATATAAAGTGAATCCCCATCAACACAATGGCTGTTTTACTGTCCTTGTCTCTGCACCAGTTATTTCAGAGCCAATGATACAATCATACCTCCTAACAGTGGCTCCATTACCCATTGCTTTCTTGGCAAAATATCACCTTCCATGCAGGTGACCTTAAACATGTTTGAAAGCAAAAGTCACTAAGGTCCAGACTTTCAGCATTGACTGGTCAGTACCCAACACTGCACTGATTCCCCCTGAGATGTTTTTAGCATTGACTCTGTCTGTATTTGATTCCTTGGGGCTGAATTTCTCCTTGGTGCTAGTGTTTGTCTCACCATTAAGGTCTGAATAGGGAAACTCAGCATCAAATTGGTTGGTGTCAGTTTCCACCGTATTACAGGCTGCTTCAGCACAGAGATCATCAGCTTCTTTTTCTAAGAGATCAGAAACAGCTCAGTAACAATCCCTTTGTTGATTGGTATTCACTGTAGTCTACATTGACCTTGGCTCTATCGCAGAAAGCCCTTGTTTCTGAGTACACAGCAGGAATAGTCATGTAGTATCCAGAGTAAATCACTCTCACTCTCCCTCAGACAAATCCCCATCAAGTATTCTGAGGAAGAGGTGATGCAAAGTAAAACATTTGGACTCCTGTACTGAGTTTCCCATCACTGATAATGAATGTGGATGAAGCTGAAAGCTCTCCCAGTTCCCCACCTTCCTGATGATTTCAAATTTGAGGATATCTTAAAGCTGATGCATCAGTGAGAGTCTTGGCCAAATGACATATCTTCAATGACAAAATATACTGCAGGAGTCTTTCCTCTCTGTATTTCTTATATCTTGGGTGGTCACTATAACCAACATGATGATCTCTGTTCTTGTGCAGAGGGCTTAGCAGGAAACTGATGTGGTATTAGGAACCTCTTTCTAAATCTTTATCTCCAACTTATGCAGGAGCATTTGTTCATGTCTTATGTTGTAGAAACGTGTGTAAATGTTTTCATGCAGTAATTCTAAATATTCTCAGTTTGGTTGTATATCTAGGATTAAGACCTATTTCCCTCCACTGATCGTCTGTAATATCTTTATTTAAACATTTACTTAGTTCTGTTTTTACCTTTGTACTGTGCTATGTTTTCAAATCCAATATTGCCTTGTATGGCCTTCTTATTACTCTTCCAACCTGCCATTTCTATTCTTGCCTCAATTATAAAATCTACTGTTTGTGGTGTAATAACATTTCTCTCCAATTCTGCATGTTTCCCTTGAATTCCACAATTGCACCTGCATATGTATGTTTGAGCTCAGTAATCCAAAGTTTTATTTTAAATTACTGCCATTGTTTACCCCATCATCCTTTAAAATCTGTGCCCAAAGTCTTGATTTTTTTTGTTTTACTTTTTCAAATACTCATTCCATTCTTTTTTCCCCCAATTTGTTCTTTAATTATTTTGATTTAAGATGACCAAAAATAACAGGCACAACATACATAAAAAGTAAAAAAAAAAAAAAAAAAAAAAAAAAAGTACAAAAATCACGAACAGTAGAAACATTTTTCTGAAAAGACTGTAGGAAAATATCTATCTAGTATATATCACACTGATTAGGTGTGAGTGTAGCCAATACTCCTTCCATTCTGTCTTTCTTATTAATATATATATATATATATATATATATATATATATATATATATAATTTAACATGCTGGTGATTTTCTGTTTTTCTAAGGTTTAATTTATTTTAACATAAAGACTTGCTAAATAATTTTGTGTATATAAGGCTGGACATAATGTTGTTTATATTTCTTTACTAGCTCTGCCCAGACCCACATGTGATCTTGTAGTTACCTCATTGGGCACTATACCTATCATATGCTTGCATTTGGGCATATATTCTATGTCCTGAATGAACTATATTAATTTAAGTTGTGTGTCCTTATAGTTTAACCCAAATCTGGAAGTCTGAAACCACTCTGTTGCTTTGTCAATATTAACTTTTACCATTATTCTATTCTGCTATCCCAAAAAAAACTTTTTAATATCCTTTTTGATAGTCTTCTGTTTCAGATCTGTGGGACGATATGTATACACCTGACCTATATGTAGAGCTAACGAGACTAAAAATAAACTTATTCACCTGTATCTTATTGTCAGTGACCATAAATAACGTTTACCATAGTCTTATCGTACTTATAATATTTTGATTAATTTCTTCCAACATTTCTTTAGCTGCTTGCTCAGCAGCATCCCTTCTAAACCAAACTCCTTAGAATCTCATCCAATCATGACCCCACAAAAAGGGATGTTGTGTATCCAGTCACATCTTGGCACATAAATTCATTACTGTACCCTTTGTTTTTGCTTTATTTATTTTATATCCCAATGTATTATTCAGTTTATTGAATATAATTTTTAAATATTTTTTCTGGATTTCTAACGTATAATGTTATGATGTTCAATATTTCAACTGCTGCATTAGCCTTTACACTATATGGGTTGTTTCCCTGCCCAAGAAACCACAACTGGACAGCTTCACAAAACTCTGCCCTCCATACCTTTGCTCTCACTGTTGATTGGCTGGCCTCAGTGAGGGAAGTCAGGAAATCAACAGAGTGAAGATTTCCTCTGTCCTTTCTTGCTGCCTTGAGGAGAAGCAGCTCAGAGGCTTCGGAGGAGCAGCAATTAGCTAACAACTTGATTTCTGGCAGATCAGTCCCCATTGGAGAACCCCTCCACAAGGAATTTGTTGCTCTTTTAAGAAAATACTATTTTAATTTATTTTCTGGCTAAAAGTGATAGTTCCCCTTTTAAAATGTATTTTTTTATCAAAATTGGAAGTTTCCTCTCATGGACCGCTGTTTTAGCTATTAGTGTTTTTAACTAATTGGAGGCTAAGTTTGAGAAAAATGTGTACTGCATGGATGACTAAAAATTTTACTTTGGGATGGGGAAGAATTTGTTTTATTAGTGTACTGCTTCTATTCACTACTTGCCATTTTCTTTTTCCATCAATATATTTAAGGCTTTAAAATGGAGTGCTGACAGGGAATTTGTGTCCTGTTTGTGCTTTTCCCTTAACTTATAAAGGGACTAGGATAAGAAATGTGAGTGTTAGTGTGCTTCTTGTGGACACTCTGTGTCATCTTACCTTCCAGCCAACTTGTTCCAGTAACACTTACCAATTTTGGCAACTCTTCCTCTGCTACAGCATGGATACTTATTCCAGTCTATGCCTCAGCTGATAGTGTGTGAACCTGTACTAGCCAGCCATTCTTTGATCCTCAGACCACTCACTCACTTTTCTAGCTTCCTCTGATGTAATCTTTTTGGCCACTATGAGCTGGGTGTCAGCCATATCTTCTTCAGCTGTTCCAGTGTCTGATCTGGGCAGAGGAGAATCATCTTCTGTAGGGCTGAGAGAACCTTCTGGAGATTCTTCATGGAGTAACTGAGACAAGAGATTATTAGGTGGGTCAAAAATCCCTTCTTTTAGTCCTATTCCACCAAGATTCCTATAAAGTAAAAATAAAATATTAAACATTGTCTAACACAAGATGTTATTGCAGGTAAGAAAGATGATTTTCTTACGTTAGCAAGGCATGCTTTATAAACTATGAATCCTGGCATCCAGAAGGCATTACATGTTGGCATCTCCTGTAAAGAAATTCCCAAGAAAACAGGGTCTGCTGATTCTAATGATTACAGAGACAGGGCTTCTTCTGCTGTGGAGTCAAAAGCCCATCCTCTCCAAGTGTGAGGAAAATATTAATAATTAAATTTTTTTGTGGAGAAATTTTCTTTTAATCAGACCATAGCCAGGATAAATAATGTATTTTTATTGGAACAACTAGATGCTGACCTGAAGTGAGGAAATATTATGTCATAAATGGGTGTTCCTCTTTCCTCACCCATCTGTCCTATATGTCAGCCCTGGAGAATGTGAATGTCATCTGTAATCATCCTGATACCCATCATCAGTCCCTAACACAGCAGAAAAAACATATGCAGTGCCTCAGTCTAATAGATTTCTGTGTCTCAACTTAGATCAGATCCAGCAGCTGCATCGACTGCTTCACCTGCTGGCAGTAGATTGATCCTGAACACTAATCCTTCTCTTGGTGACAAGAAAGACAGGGTGTTGGACTAGCTGGTAAGAGAATGTTTCCTTCTTTCACTTCAGCTTTCAGAATTCTCAGCTGTCAGGCGTACATGTCATAGTTTGTGCTTTGTTATATGGACAATCTGAGGGAATTTGTTGCTACACTTCCTACAGAAAATGGCTAAACCTGTCACAGAAGCTGGTTCTGAACAGCCAGGGGGGGGTCAAAAGATTATCTCAGACTGTTTGCTTGGATGGTGCAGAGGTTTGCATTGTTGCCTCACAGCAAGAAGTTCTCCAGTTTTATTCTCAGCTGGGATGCCTTCTGTGCAGAGTCTGCATGTCCTCCATGCATTCCTATGGATTTCCTCCCAGTGCTCTGGTTTCTTCCCACATTACAAAGACACATGTCTGGAGCGTTTTTCCCTGGGCCTCCACTGAAAATTGCCTCATTCCAAGTCAGACTTTTCCGGTAAACAAATGTTAAATAAATAAATAAGTGGTGCAGAAGGGTTACAGATGTCACTAAATACGAAAACCTCCTATCAGGGCAGATTCCTCCACACCTGTAAATCAGTGTGTATATTGAACCTAGTCAGCCACTCTAGGTAGATAGCACATGCATATAAGTTAAATAGCATGTGGGAGATCAGTGCCATTTTGTGTAGTCAGTCAGTGGGAATGTAAGCTTGAATGGAGATGTACATGTGAGTGTGTTAGAAGTAATGAGTCAGTGAGTAAGCCTATTAGGTTTGAAGTATATGTACAAATTATTTCTACTGATGTGTGTTTGTATAGTAAATTACTTAAATGCATTCCGTCCCTCATTGTCTCATTTGAATACATGAAATATGAGACATGGTGTCAGAAGTGGGATTCAAAGTTGAAGCAGCTCACAAACCATGAGGCATGCAGTTAGAAGTGGAGCAATATCCAGGAGTGAAGTCACAAACAGGTCAGTGGTTATTCGAAGGTACTTAAATTTGTTTCAAATGATTCTCAGTCACTAAACGTGGTGTAGCACTCAAAGTGTTCAAAATAATTTCTAAGATATTTGAAATGTCCGAAATAGTGACATAATGATTAAAGTGTTTGAAATAATCTCTGAAGTGTTTAAAATGTTCAAAAAGGCTAAAATGTCTGAATTTGTTTGCAATCTATGACTTTTCAAAGTGTTTGAAGTGTCCAGAGTGTTTGAGATAAGCATTTTCAGAGAGAGTGTTGAGCATTTGAGCAAAATTACAGCTACCCAGGTCTATACTTATGTTTAAATGCAATTTGTTGTTATGGCAGAGAGATTTCGCAAACATGAACCACTGGTGTTTGATAATAATATTTCTGAGAATTGGCAAGTGTTCGGGCAAGAATATGATATTTTCCTACAGGCTGCATTTTCTGGTAAAGAACACATACAAAAGCATTTATACTTCTCAATTTAGCTGGAAGCCATTGAACAAGGATGTTCATTTGTGTATGCACCTGCAGTGTATGTAGGGGAGGGAGAGAACTGCCATATTCTGATAGAGACTGACACATGGGAAAACCCTGAGTGCTTAAAATGTAAATTTAGAGAAATGCGTAACCCTTAATGAATATTATAATGGAAAGGCATACATTTTATATAAGAAATCAAAAGCCTGGTGAAATTATAGCAGCATATATTACCGACTTAAGAAATAAATCAAAAACTTGCAGATTTGGTAATCTAAGAGATGAGTTGATAAGAGGCCCTCTTGTATGTGGTGTTAATAATGATGCAGTGAGAAAGATTTTGCTTAAAGATAGTGAATTAACATTGAGCAAAGCCATTGAGATTTGCCAAATATATAAGATGACAGAAAAGCATACAAATGTGATTAAGAATCTGCTAGTGCAAATGTTGATAGTGTACAGCAGAAAGTAAAGATGAAAAAGAAATATAAACTGAAGGGTGTGGCTCCCAGTCTAATTACTAACTGTAGCAATTGTGAAGGCAGTCATGAACCTAAACAGAAAAACTATTTAGCTTTTGATCAGCAGTCTCACAAATGTAAAAAGGGAATCAGTTCAAAAGGCTTTGTAAGTCTAAACTGTCACATACTTATATTAAAAGAGTGTATCTGAAGGAGCGAGTAAATCATATAAAGACTATAGCAAATTCCGAGAGCTGTGAGCAAACTTTATATGTTGATGGTGTCTCTGTGATCAATGAAACAGTTAATACAGTAGACTAGTTGTCAGCAAATGGTGAAATATTTTGTACTCTACAAATTAATGGGAAATCTGTACAGTTTAAAGTAGACACTGGATCTAATTGCAACGTTATGTCAGCACAAATGTTTGCTAGAATAAAATCTGGTGAGAAGCGTGATTCAGCAAAGTGTGCAAAATTAGTTGCTTATGGTGGTGAAGAGATTCAGACTAATATTACAGTAGTCCTTTCATGCCATTCTTCTGGAAACAGCTATGACTTGCAGTTTTACTTAGTTAAAAGACATATGCAGTCACTGTTAGGCCTCAAAGACAGTCTGAGAATAGGACTGATTTCATTTAATAAAGAGGTTCACCATATAAGTAAAATTGATAGTTTTACACAGAATATTTTAAGCACATATGCGGGTATTTTCAAAGATGACAAATGCAAAAGACAAGAACAACTGGAATCCAAAAACGTACCACGGAGCCCTTGTACCAGCAACAACAAGTAGGTAGTCTTAACGAATTTATTTATCACAAACGTTTTACACAAAGGTGCAGCTTCCTCAGAAAACAAATTAACAATGAGGTAAAGTGCGCCCTTTTATACAAAGCAAAAGGGAAATGACAACATGATAAGGTGAAACTCATTGTAGTAATTGGTAAACAAGTAGAAGCCTTCACAAGAACAACTTGTTCCTCAAAGAGAAAATGCAAACATTAATTCATGTTAGTAATAAGCATTTCAAAGTGTGGAATGTTACCAAAGAAATAAACATAAAATTTAAAATGACATATTTAAAATTCTTAAAATATGTGAAAGAAATCATAACGTTAAAGTAAAAATTCAACATAAAAAGTCATTCAAATAGCAGCTCATAAAAAAGTAAGTATAATATGCAGTAATGGATTAAATCTTAGTAAAAAAGTAATGTATTACCATTACTTTTTTACTAAGATTTAATCCATTACTGCATATTATACTTACTTTTTTATGAGCTGCTATTTGAATGACTTTATGTTGAATTTTTAACTATGATTTCTTTCACATATTTTAAGAATTTTAAATATGTCATTTTAAATTTTATGTTTATTTCTTTGGTAACATTCCACACTTTGAAATGCTTATTACTAACATGAATTAATGTTTGCATTTTCTCTTTGAGGAACAAGTTGTTCTTGTGAAGGCTTCTACTTGTTTACCAATTACTACAATGAGTTTCACCTTATCATGTTGTCATTCCTTTGCTGTATAAAAGGCGCACCTCATTGTTAATTTGTTTTCTCTGAGGAAGCTGCACCTTTGTGCGGCGAAAACGTTTGTGATAAATAAATTCGTTAAGACTACCTACTTGTTGTTGCTGGTACAAGGGCTCCGTGGTACGTTTTTGATTTTCAAAGATGAGCTTGGTAAACTTTCAGTCACATTTCCATGAAGTTAAGCCATGAAGTAAGTAGTCCAGTTGCCAGACCAACATGGAAAATTCCAGTAGCAATGCAGTGTAAAGTAAAAGCAGAACTAGACAAAATGGTGCATTTAGTTGTCCTTACTCCAGTAACAGAACTGACCGAATGGGTATTCTCCATGACCGTAGCTCATAAGAAAAGCTCAGATGCTATATGAATATGTATTGATCCAAGAGACTTAAACAAAGCACTTAAGCATCCTCATCATCCGATGCCTACAGTAGAAGTGGTAGCCACTCTTATGCCAAATTCTACTGTTTTTTTCAGTCTTAGTTGCCAAAAGCTCCTTTTGGCAAATATTTCTGGATCATAAATATTCATTGTTAACTACATTCAGTACACTATTTGGTATATACAGATTTTTGAGAATGCCATTTGGAATTAATTCTGATATTGAAGTCTTTCAACATGCCATGGAAATTTTTTTTTTCTGGTTACCAATGTGCTATTATAGTAAACAACGTTATTGTTGGAGGCAATGGTGAAGATAAACATAATAGAAATCTCAAGAAAGTTCTAGACCTTGCAAGTGAAGTAAATCTTAAACTGAATCCTCAGAAATGTAAATTCAGGCTGAAAGAAGTTACTTATGTGTGTCATTTGCTTACCAGTTCTGCTTTACAACCAGAACCATCCAAGCAAACAGCGGTTTTGGAAATGCCAGTTCCAAAGAATGTCACATCTTTACACATTTTCTAGGTATGGTCAACTATTTAGGAAAGTTCATCCCAGACTTGAATGAGCTTTCTGCACCATTATGTGAGTTGACACTCAGAAATGTGCACTGGTCCTGGTTGGAGCAACAGCAAAGATAAAAAGCATTTGATATTCTGAAGCAGAAAATTGCCAGTCCACCCACATTGAGATATTATGATGTTCACAAACATGTGACTCTTTCTTGTCATGCTTCAAAGTACGGACTTGGTGTAGCATGTATTCAAGAAGGCATACCATAGCCTATGCATCAAGAACCTTACCTCAAACAGAGATGCATTATGTACAAATAGAGAAAGAACTTTTGGCAATAGTGTTAGCATGTTTGATGTTCAATAATTATATTTAGGGCAGACCTATCCAAACAGAGACTGATCACCAGCCACTAGTGACAGTTTTGAAAAAGCCAATGCATAAAGCCTCAGCTTAATTGCAATGTATGATGTTAAAACTGCAAAAGTACAATTTCAATATTATTTACAAAAAGGGCAAACACTTGTACCTTGCTGTTGCTTTGACATGCGCACCCAGACAAATGACAGAACAGCATGAAAATGAACCAGCAGACTTTGAAGTCATGGAAGTCAGAAATTTTCTTTCATCATGGTTTGATGAACTAAGAAATCACACACCTTCAGACCCAATTCTCCACAAGCTAAAAATGTTATCAGTCAAGGATGCCCAACATGACAAACCAGTTTACCACTTGATATTCAACATTATTTTCTTTACAGAGAAGAGCTCATCATGATGGAAGATGGAATCATCATGAAAGGTCCAAAAGTGGTAATTCCTAAACCTTTACAACAGGAATATATCAAAATATTGCATTGTGGTCACTCAGGTACTGATTCAACCAAAAGAAGAGCAAGAGGTGTTGTATTTTGGCCTTCTATGTCCAAAGATCTAGAGAAGGAAACTCAAGCATGTTCACTTTGCAACAGCATAAAACTGCATAAACGAAAAGAACTACTTCAGCTACACGAAATTCCTGAATAATAATTGATCTGCTGATAGGGTGTGATGTCTACATGATCCTTAGTTTGTGCATTTGTTTGCTAACAAAACAAATCCCCAATGTTTTTTTTTCATCTCATGTGTTTTCATGGCTGTGGCAGAAATTGTTTCTGTACGTTGATACTGTTTATATTATACTAATATCACAGTTGGAGTCCATGAGTGTCCACAATCTGTATTCCTCCAGACAGCTGTTGGGGTACAGGATTTGTATGTAGTTCTTGACATCTGTGATTTAAATCATGGACAGGAAAGGGTCTAGCAGATGGCCCTGATGTACACACTTGATTACTGGACACGAGCTATAGGTTATGTCACACATATCTACATATTTTGATGGCATGTATGTCATCCAGTGTTCTACTCACTTGGTGATATAGTTGTTGATGGCCACATCTGACAGTGTGGAGTGAATAACTCAGTATGGACTTGTGCCAACTGCCTTGGCCTGGTAGGATGGTAGTGTTGTCATCCTGCATGCCGTACATGAACTCTTAGAGGACATCTGGCAGCTGTAACAGACATAAATGTAGCACTGACAACTCACAGATGTCTGTTGCAGACAGGTAGGATATTACCAGTGTCCATGTAGAAAAGTTCCATAATGATGTGTTTGTCTACCTCACAGATCAGGAGACTCAGAATGTGTCTGTATATGTATGCATCAAGTGCTGTCCCCACCCAACTCATATGGATGCATGTAGCTGTACACCCTTCTATGGGAACATAGCCCATCTGGACGGGTGTGTTGAAGTGTGCATCAAACAGTGTCAATTAGGCATATGTTCTGAGTCACACTATAGGTGATCTGTGATGTTGTCACAGCCCATTGATTCTGTGATAGGCCTGCATGAAGGTAAGACCATGCATATTGCTTATCTTGCTTGGTTCTAGCATCTGGACACAATTCTGCAGTCAGGTATCATTGACACACTCTACCATGTAGGGTTTCACAGTTATGTCACTAGATATTTAACCAATGTCCGCACCGACAGACCGCATTCTATGACAGTTTGTGAATCAACCTCTACCATTAGAGCTGTTACCATTGGTGTAGCCCAAGGATCTGTGCTGGGCCCTATACTATTTGGAATCTGTTTCTTGACAGTCCACCAGAATATGACCTGTGACTTACCAAGTTTGATGATTCATGCATATTGTTTGCAATCAGTGAGTCCACCAATGGTGTTAACATACTACATGAGGGACTAACAGACACAAATGATTGGTGCTAAAGCCACACGGTCTACTAATACATACAGAATGTGTCAAGATTTGGGACTTATGCAAAGTAGAATTTCCTGGTAAGTACACCATTGATAACACTCCCCAGTATGCTGAAACCAGTGGCGCAAGATCTGGGAACATACATAGTTAGCAATCTGAATTTCAACCAAGTGTTCACAGTGGTATGGAAAGGCTGTGCTGTGCATCTTATAAACCAGGCCAGTGTGTTCAGGTGTGAGTATGATATAACAGCACTGTACTCAAACCTCATCAGAACACTAATCAAGTGTAATGCTTCCTGACACCTGCAGCAGCTGGAGAGACCAAGGGGATTTCACATCAAGAAAATATAGGTCCTACAAACCAAGGCATGACTATGTGGATAGACTGAAAGCTCTGTTCCTGAAATCTGTATCTGAAAGGATGAGGTAACTTCTGCCTGGAGTACAGACCATCTCTGACCCTGCCCTGATGGCATACTGCACATCTGCAGATCAGCAGAGTCTGGTGAGATGAAAATGGTAAGAACAATGTCCCACATGCTGTTGTAAAATGTCCACTGTAATGTCAAGCAAATGCCCC
Source organism: Protopterus annectens (assembly GCF_019279795.1). Taxonomy (NCBI): domain Eukaryota; kingdom Metazoa; phylum Chordata; order Ceratodontiformes; family Protopteridae; genus Protopterus; species Protopterus annectens. Next base: position 941,601,433 of record NC_056729.1, read on the forward strand.
CCCACACACACACACACACACACGCACATGCGCGCAGACACACACACACACACACACACACACACACACACACACACACACACACACACACACCAGTTGACTGCAGTGAGAATGGAACCCCTACCTAAGTTCACAGACTACAGAATGCAGTACTTTATACAAGCATCACATCATTTAAAAGGCTGCAGGACAACTTATAGTAGATCAGTCAGCAGGGCATATGTGACATCCCGTCCTCTGGGCCAGCAGTCAAGGAGCCTCAGTCCTTACCACTGACACTGATGAGGGGCATTCACTTGGAACAAAAATAGATGCACACAGTATTTCCAGATGCAATTCCCCGCACCAAGTACAAATTCCCTTAAGATCACACAGGGAACACACTCCCATCCTGGGACTGGATATCTCTCTCTCCAGGCCCCAAGACTCCACACTGACCACAGCTGTAGAGTTGAGTCCTCAGCTAAGTGTTCCAAGCCAAGTCCTCCACTGCCCTTTCTGTGAAACCAGTGCTCTCTGTCCATGCTCCAAGTAGCTGACACATGTACACTCTCTGTGATTTGACTTTCACACACACACATCAACACACACACACACACACACACACACACACACACACACACACACACACACACGTGGGAAAGGCTGGCACAGATTTACCAGCTATGCCCCCGCTGCCCAGACCATAAGGTAGATACTGCCATCAAAACACTCCCAAGTCAGCTACTCTAAGGGTCTTACAAGGGTACCCAATTATAGTGTGAAAAATTAACAGTAATACAAATGGTATTGTTTGACCAATGCAGCAAGGCTTTCAGGAGCAGCACAGTGTCGCCAAATAAATATAAGTATTTTTAAAGGTTAAAATATTCTAGCCACGATGAAAAGTTTAAATACGTTTAATAGTAAATAATAAAAGATCATGAAAATACTACATATCTATTTACAGTAAACATCAGAGTTTGAGTTACAGGAAATATTAAAAATAACACAGATGGAAAGATTCACACAGATACAGAAAAACAATACTTAACTTATCTAAAGATATTTTCCCGACTGATCTAAAGATTTACTGTTCCCTAATTCACTTACTATAGCAAGGTAAGATGAATTGTGTGTATGGTCTTCCTTGTCAGGTTTCACAAACAGACTGCCCTGAGACTTCTGTCTCATCTAGTATTAAAACATCATATCAGTACTGGATTACAGAAAGACATCACATACATTTGGTCATTTGACTTCTGGTTCCAACACTACCCCCTTTACTAGAAACTGAACCAGAATCTAGCACATATGTGTCATAGTACACACACATAGAGCTTTGCTAAGATGTGTTATAACATCTGTAAGCTATAAAACCATTTCAAAGTCTTCTACCTTTCCAGGGTAACAATTAGTTCACCCTAAGGACAACATAGTAGGATCCATAGTCCTGGTTTTCACAGATATTTTGTATCTGTCTGCAGTCAGAACTGTAAGATACAATCTTTATGGCCTAAACCAGGTAATTTAATTTCAGACTATTTTTTAAAATTATCTGGACTGAGATTAGCCTCTTCTCTTCCAGTATCCTCCATTACAATGTATTCATTTCAACAGTTACAATACATTCTGACATACAGATGTATTTCTTTTCTGTCCAGCAGGACCCACTCTTTTTACATTTTTAACATAAACAGCTGTACAAACACATTTTCAACACAAGTACCTGTACAAATCAGTTTGATATACAAATGACATATAATTCTTTACAAAACTCCAGCTGGCTATGCTGGCATATGTTACACATCCACTATCCTACTTCTCCTGGCATAGCTGGCAATACCTAACATCATCACAGCATGTTAGAGAAGATGCCTGCATAGAGTGAATGTGTAAGCATGTGCCAGTATCACAATACTGTCAATCCATGGGATTGGAGCAGTACCTGTAGGATACACACTACTGCATTTTTGGCTAGACATACACACACACACACACACACACACACACACACACACACACACACACACACGCACATGCAAGCACACATAGTTGACTGCAGTGAGAACAGAACCCCTACCAATCTAAGTACATGGACTATGTAACTCATTACTTTGCACAAGCGCCACAGCACAAGTCTGACTTTTACAAGGCTGCAAGACAACTTATAGTGGATGACATCATCAGGGCATGTTAGAGAAAAGATGTTGGGAAGCCTGCATAGATTCATAGCTTCATTGGTGCACCAGAGGTGACTAGGTTAATGTCACTAGGCTGTTTACAAGCCTAGGCATGTACAAACACTAGTACCATTAATGAGCATAGTTAAATGGTTATTGTGAGAGTGGTTTTGTGATCAACTGTGACTCCCCCTGTCCACGGGGGACATAGATGCCACCTAAGGGGTGAATTTACAGTCACCCATCTGTTTGTGATGGTTGCACTTGAATAGGGCCATTGAGGAGCACTGCTTCACATGCAGTGTGAGCCTGTTACAGAGGAATGGCAATCAGTGTGAGATATATATCTGTCTCCCCAGCATGTTCTGTTTATATCACAGGCTATGTTGAGATCCCTGAATCAAGTCATTGTTGTCCCATTTGATTTGCAGATGTCCAGCGTTTCCAGTTGGGCAGGGTGTGAGACTGCTCTGTAGGCCAGGCTAAGGTCATGTCTCAGCATACTGCATAATACTGAGTACAGTGACAGGTCTTTCAGTTTGTCCATTTATGCCATGTTTTGGAGGACCTGGACTTTCCTGGTCACGAACCTCTGTGTTATCTCCAGTTGCTGCAGGTGTCTGATGATGTGCAGACAGAAGCAAGTATTGTACTCAAGTAGTGGTCTGAAAGGATCAAGTACAGCAGAGCTTTGTCCTCCCTGGTCTTGGATGTGATGCCCTTAGTTATGTGGTGTGCAATGAAGAATGTGTGTCCTGACACTATGAACACATAGTGATTGAAATGTAGACTGCATGCATTCCCATGTCTTGCAACACTGTCTTTGAGCTTACAGAGATTTTATGTACATCACATCATAATTAGCAGGGCTTTTTCATTGTCAAAGGGGGCAGTAAGGCATTTTTTGCTTTAAGATTTAGTTTGTTAGTTTGGTACCAGTCATTCGTCTGTGCCAGCTCTTTCTGTAATATGTTAACATCATTGGGGGACTCAATATGACTGCACCCAGTTAACAGTCATCTGCAAAACTGGTAAGCCACATGCCATCTACTTTTCTTTGACGTCAGAGAAATAGTTTCCAGATAGTTGAGGACCCAGCATAGAGCCTTGTTTTATTCAACTGGTAAGTGGTCTAGTGGTGGAGGTGCACTGCCCAACTCTGACATTGTGAGTTCTATCAGTGAGCCAGTTGGCTATCCATCTAGTAATGTATGGGTTAATCCCCAGATGGGAGAGTTTTTCTATGATACCCGAATGGGGGATAGTGTCAAAGTGCTTAGCTACATCAACATAGGTGGCATGTCCTGTTATCCCTCATCCAGTTGTTTGGGATTATAATCAAAGAAGTGCACTAAGTTTAATAATCAAGAACCAAAATAGGTCAGGTCATGTGTATGGAAGGTCACCTTTGTCCCTGTGGATAAGGTACATGATGATTCCTTCCATAGCCTTGCAGATAAAGCAGTTTATGCTTATGAGTCAATAGTTCTAATTCTGCACTCTACTAGATTGATGTGCATTGCATATCACACAATTTATTAATTTATATAGTGTAATTTATATATGTGTGAAAAGTAGTGAAACACCAGTGCAGTGCTTGGGGGAGCCATTTATATAGTGTAATTTATATATGTGTGAAAAGTAGTGAAACACCAGTGCAGTGCTTGGGGGAGCCAAAACATGGCTGTATTGTCAGTATGTAACATATTGTTAAATAGGGCCTTCAGTCTCTTATGTTTCCACATATAATTTCATGTCATAAACAGGAAGTGGACAGTAAACAACACTAATACATAATAATATTTCTTTGGCCATAGTGCAGCGAGCAGCAGGTTTGCTCCGTGGTTAGCAATGTGTTTGTGCATGCAAGAATTCCCATTCATTTATCTTTGTTTGCACATAGCTAAGCAGTGTGTAAATGTGAGCTGCATTGCTAGAATGTCCATATTAGAGTGTTGTTAAGCAGTGCTAAAGTATGAGAGTTGCTACTGAGTCTACTAAACACTCCTGCTGCTTAACTGACTCAGTATAAATGCAGTGACACATTTATTTTTGAGCATAGACGATACTGGGTTTGAATCCACATGTATGTCATTTTTGTATGAAACAAACAGTATAATGCAATGACCTAATTTATTTATAGTGCTTATGTTGCTATGTATTTGCATAGCATAATGGGTTTAAGTGGAGATAACCACAGCATGGTGCCTCATATCGTCACCACTTGACATTGCTGCTCGATGCCAAGCAATACGCAAACACAGAACCCAAAAAGTGAAGGGATTTATTGCTTTTTCTGCTACTTATTAGTGTTGTATATGATTCTATTTTTACCAGATTATAGATGCTAAAATGAGGCGAGGACAGAGGAAAAACAATGCAGGAATATGCAGGAGGGAGGTAGGAAAGAACCAGAGTTGTCCATTTCTTCAACAGTAAAAACTCTTCATATGCACAGAATATTAGCTGAATGTGGACTGTCACCTCCAGAGAGAAGGGTGACAACAATGTAATCATATTGTATAGCCAGTTGGAACAAATCAAGTGTGCTAAGAAGACACATGTTCAGAATGGAAAGCTATGTATGGGGCAATTTTTTTTGGTGTGACAGGTGCCCATTTATTTTTTATTTGAGAGAGAGAGAGAGAGAGAGAGAGGAAGGTTCATGGTTTCATAGGTAGGTACTAGGCTATCTGCCTTAGGGCATTTATAAGCCTAAGCAGAATGTGTTGGCTTTTGCCACCCTTTTAGACTAGATTCCCGAGCCTCTGTCCAGCAGGGCCATAGAAGTGATCCTAGGAATAAATTTATGATTTCCCATCCACTCATCAAGATTTTTCTTGAAGTGGGTCAGCGAGGGGCTCTGCCTAACATGAACTGGGATTCTATTCCAGAGCGAGGGAAGCCTCTGGGATATGAATCTATCCCTCTAGCATGTCCTATTTATTGTTGTCCGGAGGTTTAAATCCATGGAGCGTGTAGCTCTAATAGATTTGGCTTTCCTGAGGTGTAGCATGCCCATCAATTCTGGGTTAGACATGGCCTTTTACTTCAGGCAGAGATCGCCTCTGAGTAGACGGTAAGCAACTGAGTAGAGCTGGAGTTTCTTTAGTCGAGCAGCATAAGGCATCTGTTTGAGGCCCACGATCCTCTTGGTGAGGTACTTTTGAGGTCTCTCCAGCTGTTGCAGGTGTCGGGTAAGATACATCCCAAATTGGGCATTGTACTCAATTAAGGGCCTGATGACATTGTACTCAATTAAGGGCCTGATGAGTGATGTGTAGAGGGGCACAATGACCTCTTTTGGAGTTTCTAGATGTGGTGTTGGTGTTGGTGTTGGTGAAAACGTTTCATTTTTAGGAAGACAGCCTTTATTGTAATCCAGACTACCGTGAATATTTTTATTGTTTTACTTACCAACGGTTCCTAGTTCGACCTCTCTTGATGTAGATGTGAACCCTTTTGTGATTAGGTGAGCTATGTAGAAGGTTTTTCTAACCACTTTGGCAATGTGATTGTCAAAGGAGAGGTTACTATCTACTTGGGTCACCAGATCCCTAATTACTTCTTCCATACTTAGTGGATTACCTCCTATGTGGTAGTTTGTGGGCACTTTGTTTTTCCCAGAAGGGATGACTATGCACTTTTTGGCATTTAGCTTGAGGCCATGGTTTTGACACCAGGTATCCGTCTCTGTAAGACCCTTCTGGAGGGTGCTTGTGTTGGCCGGAGAGCCGATTATGGCTCCCAGCTTGCAATCATCTGCGAACTTGGTCAGCCACAGTCCTCCCGTGCTTGCCTGTACTGCAGAGAAGTATATACCAAACAAGAGGGGTCCCAGGACTGAGCCCTGTGGGACACCACTTGTAACTAGTTTAGAGTCGGACATGACACCGGCAACTCTGACCATGTGAGTTCTATCTCTGAGCCAGTTTGCAACCCATCTTGTGACATATGGGTTGATATTTAAGCTGGTAAGCTTATTTATGATAAGACACAAACGTTGAGGAAAAAATACACCTTTATAGACAGCAAAGCTTTCGGGTTACACACCCTTTCTCTATACGAATACAGGTTTCATTAAAACATTCCATTTAAATAGGAGTCAATGTTAATCACATGACATACATCCCAGAAAAATCATGTGACAATTACAAAACTTTAAAATGTCATACAACTAATAAAACATAATATTTTACATATATATAATAAATTCTACAATAAATTTACGACCTACAAACTCACATATAACATTTAGCATAACTTAGTATGTTGTACTTTAACTAAAATAGGTTTTAATGTAACAGCAGAATTCAAGCCAGGTAAACAATCAGCCGATAGCCTTAATATCCACTCATACTCTTTTACTTCTAAAAGGTTATTAATGTCACCCCCCTATCTGATATATGTACCATGTCAATAACCCTGAATTTAAATTTATGTTCATTATTATGAGTACTTGTGTGTTTATATATAAAGCATTCCTTTCGTTAGCCCTTCTTATCTCAGATTTATGCTCAATAATACGTTCTTTTAACTTCCTAGTTGTTTTTCCTACATAAAATGATGAGCATACAGTACAGGTTGCTAAATAAACGACATAGTTATTAATGCAAGTTGCTACCACAGTAAACCTATAAGTCTTATGTGTCATGGGGTGAACAAATGTGTTACCAACACTACTACCTATAGTGTCACTGCAACAGCTACAGTTCATACAGCTAAACGTACCATATTTAAAAGAACCTTGTTGAACATTTTTCTCATCTTTAAAATCTTTATAACATAATCTGCTCTTTAATGTTTTCATATTCCTGTAAGAAAAATACGGTCTTCTACTTAGAACAGCCCTATGTCCGCAGATGCCATTAAGACTACCCTGTATGTTTGAATAATAATTTTAAGTAAATGTGTCATGGTGTTGTAAGTTGTCACATACCCGATTCTATCTTCCTTCAGTGCACTCTTATTAGAGTCAGTTACCGGTTCATCTAATGACAAAAAGATTGGTTTCAATTTTGTCTGTCTATCAGCTATAATATTAGCTTTAATAGGCAGTATTGATTCAAGATCATAGCCGCTACTTACAAATCCATCTAGCGTTTCATTTAACTGAGAAAGGAAACATGAATAATCAGTGTTTAATCTGCTGATTCTACTAAACTGCGCCTTCACAACACCTTGAAATACATGTGGGGCATGCATACTGGTGTTATTTATATACCTGCCTGCATGGACCTCTTTTTTGTACACTGTAGTATTAATCAAACCTTCCTTCAACACAACCTTGAGATCTAAAAAGGTTATGGAATTATCTGAATATTCCATTTTGAATTTTAAAAATTCAGTAGTACTATTCACAAATTGTATATATTCAATTAGTTCTACAGGAGAGCCTTTCCAAATTAAAAAGCAGTCATCCACAAACCGTTGATAAAAGCAAACATTCTTATTCAAAACATTAGTGCTGTCATGAATATATGTCCTTTCCCACTGAAATAAAACTAAATTTGCATAAGTGTTAGCTACCAGTGTGCCCATTGCTACACCGGTAAGTTGCAAATAAAATTGTTTGTTAAACAAAAAAACATTATTAGTTAATACTATGTCCAATAGAGAGCAAATATTCTCTATTTTCCTTGCTGACAACGAGGACTGCATAGTCAAAAATTCAGGAATAGAATTAATTCCGTACTCATTTGGTATAACCGTAAATAAAGATGAAATATCCATAGTCACAAACAAGAATTCCCCTCTATGCATAATATCAGTATTTAAACTATTAAACCAATGTCTTAGTGTAATAATAAATTCTGTAGTGTCTTTTAACACAGTGTTACATTGCGCTAAAAAAGGATGCAACTGTTTCAGCAGGTAAACTGAAATAGGCTCAGTAAGCCAACCATTACCAGAAACAATAGGTCGTATTGGGGGGGGGTCCCTTAGTGATTTATGGATCTTTGGTATACCATATAATTGTGGTACGGTAGGACAAGGAACAGTAAAAAAATGAAACAAATCTAAATCAATATCACCGCTAAGTTGTAAATCATATACCATCATATTAACAGAACTAATACATTTCTTAACATCAACAGGTGAAATAGCTTTAAAGGCATGGGCATCTTCTAATAAAACAGACACAGATGAAAAATATTTAACTCTATCCATAATTACAACAAAGCCTCCTTTGTCTGCCTGCTTGATAACTATACTGTTATCTGCCTGCAGTTCTTTGAGCGCTAGAAATTCTTCATATGTTAAATTATAGTGTTTTTTAGTTGTGTTTGAGTATGCACACCTCAATTCCCTCTCACATAAATCATGATATGTTGTGAGGACAGGAATGTTAACAGGTACAAACGTATTGCGCCTTCTACAGGCTGTTTGAATAGGAACATTATTCTTAAACATCACTTTTAAATTTAAATTCCTAATAAACTGCTTGAAATCAGTCAATGCAGAAACTAAGTCATCACCAGATGTTGGGATAAAACTAAGACCTTTCTGAAGCAATGTGTAATGAGAAGCTTCCAAAATGAAGCTCGATAAGTTCAAAATACCTTGCGTTATCGTCGGATTACTTTGACCTGCTTGGCTGGACTGCTGTTTTTGCGCTTGGTTGGATGCGCTGTTTGTCTTATAGTTGATCTCCCCCTTGAAGTAGATCTCTCTTTTACCCTCTCTGGTTGTTCCAATTGAAAGCGCTTCTGAAAAAGGTTTATTGTAGATTGATGCATTCTTTTAGCATCATTGTTCTTTTTACTATCACTGCCATTCTCCATTTCTTCTCCAGTTAAGCACAAGCCGGCACTTGCACCAGCTGATTGTGATGCAACCAAAGTAGGCATGGTCATGACCACACCATTAGATTGATTAAGTGATGCCGGTTCTCGAAAGGGAGAATTTGTTACTACTAATTCAGGAAAATCATCAAGAGTGTCCATAGAGGTTTTTTGAACCACAGTCTTTTTATTATTATTTAGAAAGGGCACATCATTCTTCGGCCAAGAGAAAATATGGCCTTTTTGAAAATCTGCCATGTCCCGTAATAATTTACGTTTCTTAGTTGCTTCTAGTTGATCATCAAGTGCCTGCAGTCTATCAAGCATTTGCTGATAAGAATTAAGCATAGTGTTGAAACAAGGCATATCCATGATTTCAGTCTCCATATTCATTATCTCTTCCTTCAGTTCTTTCTCATTATTTGAAAAAAAGTCATTCATAAGGACCATATAATCAAGACTTAATTTAATATTTAATTGCTGCCACCGCTTTAACGAATACGGATAGGCATTGCCATACGAGGGCATCTTTAAAACTCTCAAGCCCCGTGGCACTATACCCCTATCCAGATAAGCCATGAAACTAAAGCATTGCCACTGCAGGCGCTTAAATGCACCCACCTTCCTCTCTAGCAGTTGTAACTTCTTACCAAAATCTGCCGAGTTTTCTGTGGTCATAGTCCATAGATGGTATGGAGACAAAATGCAATAAAGGATTAACCTCATTAGCCAACAAAGACGTAAGGCAATTTGTAGTTTCCATGAAACGGCTGCAATGACTCTCAAAATGTTCTCAACGAAACAGCAAACAAAAGTACTACAAATTTGAAATGCTGTAGCAAAAATCCAATAAGACACAAACGCTGAGGAAAAAATACACCTTTATAGACAGCAAAGCTTTTGGGTTACACACCCTTTCTCAATACTAATACAGGTTTCATTAAAACTTTCCATTTAAATAGGAGTCAATGTTAATCACATGACATGCAGCCCAAAAAAATCATGTGGCAATTACAAAACTTTAAAATTTCATACAACTAATAAAACATAATATTTTACATATATATAATAAATTCTACAATAAATTCACGACCTACAAACTCACATATAACATTTAGCATAACTTAGTACGTTGTATTTTAACTAAAAATGATAGTAAAAAAAACAATGATGCTAAAAAAATGCATCAATCTACAATAAACTTTTTTCAGAAGCGCTTTCAATTGGAACAACCAGAGAGGGTAAAAGAGCGATCTACTTCGAGGGGGAGATCAACTATAAAACAAACAGCGCATCCAACCAAGTGCAAAAACAGCAGTCCGGCCAAGCAGGTCAAAGTAATCCGACGATAACGCAAGGTATTTTGAACTTATCGAGCTTCATTTTGGAAGCTTCTCATTACACATTGCTTCAGAAAGGTCTTAGTTTTATCCCAACATCTGGTGATGACTTAGTTTTTGCATTGACTGATCTGAAGCAGTTTATTAGGAATTTAAATTTAAAAGTGATGTTTAAGAATAAAGTTCCTATTCAAACAGCCTGTAGAAGGCGCAGTACGTTTGTACCTGTTAATCTTCCTGTCCTCACAGCATATCATGATTTATGTGAGAGGGAATTGAGGTGTGCATACTCAAACACAACCAAAAAACACTATAATTTAACATATGAAGAATTTCTAGCACTCAAAGAACTGCAGGCGGATAACAATATAGTTATCAAGCAGGCAGACAAAGGAGGGGTTGTTGTAATTATGGATAGAGTTAAATATTTTTCATCTGTGTCTGTTTTATTAGAAGATGCCCATGCCTTTAAAGCTATTTCACCTGTTGATGTTAAGAAATGTATTTGTTCTGTTAATATGATGGTATATGATTTACAACTTAGCGGTGAGATTGATTTAGATTTGTTTCGTTTTTTTACTGTTCCTTGTCCTACGGTACCACAATTATATGGTATACCGAAGATCCATAAATCACTAAGGGACCCCCCCCAATGCGACCTATTGTTTCTGGTAATGGTTGGCTCACTGAGCCTATTTCAGTTTACCTGCAGAAACAGCTGCATCCTTTTTTAGCACAATGTAACACTGTGTTAAAAGACACTACAGAATTTATTATTAAACTAAGACATTGGTTTAATAGTTTAAATACTGATATTATGCATAGAGGGGAATTCTTGTTTGTGACTTTGGATATTTCATCTTTATTTACGGTTATACCAAATGAGCACGGAATTAATTTTATTCGTGAATTTTTGACTATGCAGTCCTCGTTGTCAGCAAGGAAAATAGAGAATATTTACTCTCTATTGGACATAGTATTAATTAATAATATTTTTTTGTTTAACAAACAATTTTATTTGCAACTTACCGGTGTAGCAATGGGCACACCGGTAGCTAACACTTATGCAAACTTAGTTATTTAGTTTTATTTCAGTGGGAAAGGACATATATTCATGATAGCACTAATTTTTTGAATAAGAATGTTTGCTTTTATCAACGGTTTGTGGATGACTGCTTTTTAATTTGGAAAGGCTCTCCTGTAGAACTAATTGAATATATACAATGTTTGAATAGTACTACTGATTTTTTAAAATTCAAAATGGAATATTCAGATAATTCCATAACCTTTTTAGATCTCAAGGTTGTGTTGAAGGAAGGTTCGATTAATACTACAGTGTACAAAAAAGAGGTCCATGCGGGCAGGTATATACATAACACCAGTATGCACGCCCCACATGTATTTCAAGGTGTTGTGAAGGCCCAGTTTAGTAGAATCAGCAGATTAAACACTGATGATTCATGTTTCCTTTCTCAGTTAAATGAAACGCTAGATGAGTTTGTAAGTAGCGGCTATGATCTTGAATCAATACTGCATATTAAAGCTAATATTATAGCTGATAGACAAAATTGAAACCGATCTTTTTGTCATTAGATGAATCGGTATCTGACTCTAATAAGAGTGCATTGCAGGAAGATAGAATCAGGTATGTGACAACTTACAACACCATAACATATTTAGTTAAACTAATTATTCAAAAATACTGGGTAGTCTTAATGGCATCTGCGGACATTAGGGCTGTTCTAAGTAGTAGACCATATTTTTCTTACAGGAATATGAAAATATTAAAGAGCAGATTATGTTATAAAGATTTTAAAGATGAGAAAAATGTTCAACAAGGTTCTTTTAAATATGGTACGTTTAGCTGTATGAACTGTAGCTGTTGCAGTGACATTATAGGTAGTAGTGTTGGTAACACATTTGTTCACCCCATGACACATAAGACTTATAGGTTTACTGTGGCAGCAACTTGCATTAGTAACAATGTCGTTTATTTAGCAACCTCTACTGTATGCTCATCATTTTATGTAGGAAAAACAACTAGGAAGTTAAAAGAACGTATTATTGAGCATAAATCTGAGATAAGAAGGGCTTACGAAAGGAATGCTTTATATAAACACATAAGTACTCATAATAATGAACATAAATTTAAATTCAGGGTTATTGACATGGTACATATATCAGATGGGGGGGGTGACATTAATAATCTTTTAGAAGTAAAAGAGTATGAGTGGATATTAAGGCTATCAGCTGATTGTTTACCTGGCTTGAATTCTGCTGTCACATTAAAACCTATTTTAGTTAAAATACAACGTACTAAGTTATGCTAAATGTTATATGTGAGTTTGTAGGTCGTGAATTTATTGTAGAATTTATTATATATATATATGTAAAATATTATGTTTTATTAGTTGTATGAAATTTTAAAGTTTTGTAATTGTCACATGATTTTTTTGTGCTGCATGTAATGTGATTAACCTTGACTCATATTTAAATGGAATGTTTTAATGAAACCTTTATTAGTATTGAGAAAGGGTGTGTAACCTGAAAGCTTTGCTGTCTATAAAGGTGTATTTTTTCCTCAACGTTTGTGTCTTATTGGATTTTTGCTACAGCATTTCGAATTTGTAAAGCTTATTTATGATGCCAGAGTGGGGTATTGTGTTGAAGGCCTTTGCGATGTCTAGATAGGCTGTGTGGACTACCTTTCCCTCATCTATGGCTTTGGTAGCTATTTCAAAAAAGTCAACTAGGTTTAGGAGGCAAGATCTGCCTTTAACAAAGCTGAATTGGGTGGGGTCCAGTGTCTGGAGGTTCCCAATGACTTTGTTTATGAGAGCCATGATGATGCACTCCATAGCCTTGCAGACCAGGCTTGTCAGGCTTATGGGGCGATAGTTCACAGGATCCGTTGTGGTGCCACCTTTGTGGAGTGGGATTACTGTTGCTTAACGCCATTCTTTGGGTACATAACCTGTGGTAAGGCTGAGTTGGAACCGTAAGTTTATGTGAAGGTTTAGTTCTTTTTGGAGCTCGTGTAAGACGCAGCCCGGGATACCATCCGGTCCTATTGATGCTGTGTTTTTTACTTTGGAAAGGGCTGCTTTCACCTGTGTGTCTGTGATGTCTGGGGGACTGCATTCTTCTGGGATAGACACAGGCCCTTTTGGGGGGGTGGGGGGGTAAAGTTTGCACTGAACCTGTCTGCCAGGATATTGTCAATGTCAGTGGGTTCAGTGTATTTTGTGCCATTTTGCACCAGCCCAAAGCAGATCTGAGAGCTGCCACCCAGATTCTTGACGTAGCTAAAAAATGCCTTGTGATTATCTTTAGAGTCTTTGGCGATTTTTCTTTCAAAGTTAGCCTTTGATGATTTTATGATGGAGCAAAGTTTCTTGCTAATACTGATCAGGGATGCCTTCCCTTTTTGGGATTTTGCCCTATCATGTAATAGTTTCCTCCTTCTGTTCTATAGCTTATTTATGGCTGGGGTCCACCAGACTGGTCTCCTGTTTTTGGAGGAGTGAGTCTTGGTTTTACTTGGGATGGCACGATCCATGCATTCCTGTAGGTGCTCATAGAGTGCATTTGTAAAGGATTCTGTGGTTTGGATAGCATTTTCCATTTGCCCAGGGGCTTTGAAACTTTCCACCTTGGTCTTGAGAAGTGTGAAGTTTGCTTTTGAGAGATTTTTCACAGTGGTTTCCTTGGCTGGGGGTGGGGTCAGGATGTGGATGTCCATTGTGATTAGTTTGTGGTCTGATCTTACCAATGAGGGGTTTACCTCTGGTGTGAAACATTGATCCCCCATGTTGGTGATTACCAGGTCCAATATGTTATTTCCTCTTCTGGGAGTGGTGACCAGTTGTTCAATGGCACTTGAGTTTATAAACTCCAGAAACCGTTGGGCAAAAGAGTTGGGACTTGAGTAGTTTTCCCAGTCAAAGTTTGGTTAGTTGAAATCCCCCAATATCATGGTGTTTGGTGAGATCTTCATATTTTCCAATGTTCTTAGGAATGCCAAGTGGGGGTCCTGAGACATGGTGGGTGTTCTGTAGCAGGCTACAAACTGTAAAGCAGTTTTGCCCACTGTTAGTTGCACATGGAGGGTCTCTGATGCCTTGTGCAGTGCCACTAACCTGGAGATGTGGGTATCCTTGATGAAGATGGTTACTCCCCCGCCTTTAGTATTTCGGTCTGAGCTCTGTGGCCGAAACGTATGGTATGAGTTGAATCCTGGTAGTGCTGGGGTGCTCTCTGGAGCCTTAAACCAGGTTTCTGTTACTGCACAGATATCAATTTTCTCCATACTGAGGAGTGCCTCGAGTGCATTCATCTTGAGGTTTAGACTTCTGGCGTTGAGTAGCATTACCCTTAGTTTTTTGTTTCTGGTATTGTCTATGGAGGTGGGTTTGTCTTTTGAGCCTTGCCTAAAAAGGCACTATGGGGGTGGCAAGAGCCTTAGCCAGTATTCAAAAACCTAAGGGTGACAGGTGCAAGCCGTCCCTGGTGAAGCAACGTGGCTTGTCGAGCATGTCATCCCAGGCTGACAGACACTGGATCCCCTTTGAATGACACCAATAGCTTAGCCAATTGTTAAACTTGATCATTTTGTCTTTATACTGTGGCATCATTTTTGGTGATGGCAAGATGCTACTCAGGGTCAGGGTCATACCGGCCTGGGCTGCATGATCAGAGAGCTCCTCTATGTCTCTTTTCATGTAGGCCAGGGAGGTACATCTCAGGTCATTCACGCCAACATGGACAATGACAGAGTCATATTTGTACCTGCTGTGGAGTGACCTGAGTGCTTGTGTTATGTGGCAGATCCTGGCACCTAACAGGCAGCTTACAGTGACCTTCTCCTTGTTCAGTCTGGTGAGCGGGACGTCAGTGTGCCTGACAATAGAGTCTCCTATTACTAGTGTATTAGGTGCGTTATTTAGCCTTAAGGGCTGCTTCTGTGTGACACACTGACTTTGTAAAGTATGTGATATGTGAAAGTTGTTGTGGGGTAGTGGTTGCTTGGATATTTGCTTTGGAGGTCTCTGCTGCTTTGGCAGATTTTTATTTCGAGCCTCCGAGTATGTTTTTGTGAGTTTATGTGTCATGTTTGCTGATGCAATTGGTCTATGTGAGACTGCTTGGGTGGTGCGAGTGGTTTCCTTCTCCTCCTGACTGACTGTGCCAGTCTTGGTATGAGAGAGCTCGGCCTCCAGTTTGGCTGGTATAGTTGCATCTCTCACATACATTTGAGTTTGTTGGAAGAAGGAGAGGGTTGTCGGTGTACATAAGGCAATTGTAACATTGCCTCAAGATTCCCAGATTCACCAGCTGGACTGGAGAGTATACCTGAAATTGCACTTTAGACATGACTGGATAGTTAAAAAAAACTAATTTATTGATTGTCTGGAATGGATGAATAGGGAGCCTTGTACTTCTGGGTAGTAAAAGGGGGTGTAGTGCTATAGTTTGTTAGTGCTTACTGAGGTATTTGAGCAAGTGCTGGGCTGTAGAAGGGAGGAAGAGTGATTATTTTGAGAGTTAGACTAGTTCTAAGGGAAAAATTGAAGAGCAGACTTTGTGGAGCCAGGAATAGTTTAAAACAGTTTAAACGGCACTGCGCAACACTGCGCGAAGTTGTGCGATGCTGCTCAGTGTGCAGAACCACGCAAATGCCGGTTTTAAGGCAGGGAGCTTGAACGAGATAGGAATTAGCCCAAAACAGCCAATAAGATACTAGTTGTTGGGCTGAGACCACTCCTCCAAGGACAGATTGGCTTTTTTTCAACAGAACAACAGTAACTTAACAGGAAACACTATAAATGCTTTAAACAGGCTAGCGCACTTGAGTGTGTAGCCTACAACAGTTACACAACACAAAAATGATTTAAAGAAGTGCAGGAACAGTAAAAAATGCAAAAACAAGCTTTTTCAGGTCTTAGAATAGCTAGAAATTCACTTTTCGGCTAGAATATGCAGTCGCAAGTAGAAAGGCAGAGAAAAAAATACTTAATCTGTTTAAAGTCTCTCTTTTTGTCTCTCTGCTGCTTGTAACACTCTTCAGGACCAGGAGGAGCTGTGCTGAGTCTGAAACAAGCGAAAAAACATGCAAATTTGGGTTTTAAGGCAAGGAGCTTGAAAGAGATAGGAATTAGCCCGAAACAGCCAATAAGCTACTAGTTGCTGGGCTGAGACCACTCCTCCAGGGTCACATAGGCTACTCAAAGCTCCCCACCCTCACTGGTGAACAGAAAAGCTTCCTCATATCCAAGTAAGGATATGGGCAACACAGGAGCTTATACCATAGCCCAGAATTCAGCAAAACCTGAAATCTGGACTACTCTGGTTCAGAAAAGGTAGGAAACAAGGATATTTTTTTTGTTTTTTTTTTTTTGCTTTTTTTCAACAGAACAAGTAACTTAACAGGAAACACTATAAATGCTTTAAACAGGCTAGCGCACTTGATTGTGTAGCCTACAACAGTTAAACAACACAAAACGATTTAAAGAAGTGCAGGAACAGTAAAAAATGCAAAAACAAGCTTTTTCAGGTCTTAGAATAGTTAGAAACTCACTTTTTGGCGAGAATATACAGTTGCAAGTAGAAAGGCAGAGAAAAAAATACTTAATCTGTTTAAAGTCTCTCTTTTTGTCTCTCTGCTGCTTGTAACACTCTGCAGGACCACGAGGAGCTGTGCTGAGTCTGAAACAAGCGAAAATCGCGCAAATGCAGGTTTTAAGGCAGGGAACTTGAAAGAGATAGGAATTAGCCCAAAACGGCCAATAAGCTACTAGTTGCTGGGCTGAGACCACTCCTCCAGGGACAGATAAGCTGCTCAAACCTCCCCACTCTCACTGGTGAACAGAGAAGCTTCCTCCTATCCAAGTAAGGATATGGGCAACACAGGAACATACCACAGCCCAGAATTCAGCAAAACCTGAAATCTGGACTACTCTAGTTCAGAAAAGGTGGTAAACAAGGATATTGTTTTGTTTTGTTTTGCTTTTTTTCAACAGAACAACAGTAACTTAACAGGAAACACTATAAATGCTTTAAACAGGCTAGCACACTTGAGTGTGTAGCCTACAACAGTTAAACAACACAAAAATGATTTAAAGAAGTGCAGGAACAGTAAAAAATGCAAAAACAAGCTTTTTCAGGTCTCAGAATAGCTAGAGACTCACTTTTTAGTGAGAATATGCAGTCGCAAGTAGAAAGGCAGAGAAAAAAATACTTAATCTGTTTAAAGTCTCTCTCTTCATCTCTCTGCTGCTTGTAACACTCTGCAGGACCACGAGGAGCTGTGCTGAGTCTGAAACTTGTGGAAGGGACTTAGGTATGTCTGGATCAAGTAAGTTGGGTAGGTGAGAAAGCAGTTGCAGACAGACAAGACAAGAGACAGGGATGTTGATGGACAAAAAACGGTTGGGGGATACCATACATGAGGTGAGGATAGGGACATCCCAGGCCCACATACGTCAGGCTTGGAGACGGTGAGAATTGAGTCCTCACTCACTGGACTGTCATCACTGTCATCTTATTCCACAGCTGGCTGGAGTGCCCTATGCCTCCTCCCTCCTTCTCCTACTTCAGACTGTGAGGGAGCAGCCTCTCCATCTGGAGTAGGCATGCACCAGTGGTGTAGTGCACCACCCTATGCACCATCCCTGGCAACTCACTGTGGGTGATGAAATCACCTCCGCCACTGCTCCTGGAGGGTACCACTGGACCAGCCTCTGGGGCAGGACTGTCTGAGGGTACAGGTAGTGCAGGGACAGCAGATGCAGTGCTGCCATATTGGCTGCCAGACATGCTGGGCATTGCTGCCATGGCCACTGGAGTGGGTTAGGCTGATACACTGGGGCTGGCGTACCCTGCTGTGCTGTGGAGCATTTAGTGAAGTATTACACAGAGATGACATGGACACATTTTGACAACACATACTAAAAAGAAAAAAAAGATAAAAAAAGAGAAATAAAAATATTCCAAACAAATAAAAGTGAAAAAGAGAGATAGGGGTTGAGGTTAGAGAGGGAAAAGAGATAAAATTAGTACCATCATATGTGATATATAGTGCATTAATATAATTATACAACTCTGTTTCAAGTTTTACATTTAACAATACCTCCTAACACATGCACACTATACTACAGTTTCTGCAAGTAATCCTTAACATGAATATATTGCACATATGACTGTTCCAGTTATACAGATTACAGTTTACAGCAGAGCATTTGTGCCATAATGTAAATAACAGTATGATTTAATTGTGAATTGTGGTAGTTGAACCCACAACCTCTGACTACAGTCTAATAGTGGACTCTTACAATTGATTTGTGCTACAGACTAATGCATGTATACTTGCGTGTACAGTTGGGATATGCATGCTCAATTTGATACAACTATATATAGTATCAAAAAATCTATGTTTAACTTTTAATGCTACAATAACAGTTCTCTTCTGCTACAGACATACCAATTGCTTCCCACGGTCTCTCCATTCTCTCTGTGTGGGCTCCAATATTGACCTCATGGTCTCTGGCAACTGGGGAAAAAACAGAACAGAATAGAAGAACATTATGCATACCAGTCTTGCCTGTATTTGGCTTCCTAACTCTTACAAGTACTCTCTTTACTTGATACTTACACAAGAGTTTGATGTCCGAAGTCCTGAATTCCACCAACCAACAATTGAGATTTTCCCTCTTCCTCCTGTTTAGGTTTTTATTATGGTGCCTACATTGCTGTCCAGTGTGCAGGATGCCAGTGGTGCTGGAGACAGCCTAAGCTAAGCTATTCCAAACCTCAGACTTGTACTGGGAGCTAGAATAGTTCCTCTGCAGAAGCCTTTGGCTGTGGTACTTTAGTAGGAGTCCAGTGAGTATCCTGAACTTCTGGACACCACACCTCTGTGCCCTAAACTTAGCACCTTCTCCACTAGCTTCAGCCATATCTACCAGCAGGCCTAAAGTACTGGAGAATGATGGTTTCTTGCCAATTCCAATTTTCGTGTTTATTGGAGTGTGTACACCCAAGTTTGTGTGATAGTAAGTGGAGAGCAGTAGTACCAAGCAATGAGAAAGGCAATAATTGCAATTGGAAGGTTAATCTGACACATTAACAGTGTCTCATCCCTTATACATATAATTAATATCAGCTTCATTATCTAAAGTGTTATAAGTGAGAGTGAATATAATGGGAAGTGGAACAAAAGTAAAAGTGTATTAGAACCCAAGACCATGTGTATGTCAGTCCTGCACTTAACACCTTTTCCCCAAAACAGTTGTTTATGTTTCAGTTCACTACTATAAACTGCAATATCACAGCAGTAAAAAAAAGTTTGCACACCCAATACTAGAATCCAGGACCATCTGCACCCCAGCCCTAATCCTACACCTGCTGCCACAGGACTAGTTACCTGAATTTCCCTCATTTACTAATCATTGTTAAGGTCTCTCTGTTAAGTGTCACGCAACACAGCTTAGCAGGTTTGCACGGTGCCCAATAGACTTAGTAATATGTACTCGGTTTCTGGTTTTGGCCGTCTGGGTCCTCTCTACTTCCTTGGTGATCCAGTCATCCATTTGAGCACTACTGTACTTCATGCAAACAGGATAAGCACAGACAAGCCCACCATTCATTTTTTACATTTTCCCTGTTTGCGCTTAGCACCACATTGAGAAAAAAATGAAAACACCAAGACTGGAAAAGGGAAAAGACAAACAAGGGACAAGTAGTTGAAATGAGGTAAATGAATCTGTGATGTACATACTTGAAAATGACGGTTCACATGAGATATGTCTACAGAGGTCTTGATTTGAGCTTTCACTCTAATGAACTTTCAGAACACAGGAGGGGTGCCTTATCCCTGTTTGTTACACACAGCTTTGCAGAAAGGAACTGAAATCATTCTGCAAACAACTAACTGCAACATCATCTACAGTAATATGAACACATACAACTGTGTTATTACTACATTTATTAAATTTGGATATAGTGCACTTAGTGGTCACACGACCTGCTATGATTATTGCTTGCAACTATGCAGCTCCATGCTACCTGTCTGTGTTTCCTGTTCATTCTTCAGTTGTCTAACTAGTAATCTGAGACATGCAGTGTATAAGTCATGCCTTAACATGTGTGAGGATATTAACTGGAGATAATTTATCATTTGCAGTTTCCAACAAATGAAGAGCTGGTTGGATTTTACTGAACACAACTTGTGAATTGTGTCCTGCTTACTTACATTTCCAACTGTACATCTAACACTTTGTAGATGTAACCTGACACACCTACTGGATGTAAGGCAGCCTGCATCCTTCTCTCAACCAGTAATCATTCACAGTTGTAATCCATTAAAAACAAACACTGAGGAAGTGCCTGCACTGTGTTTATATTTCCTACATGGATCCCAAGTATTTAGGAGTCAGCAGTTCTAATGCATTCACACATCATTTGCATCTTCACCACGCTAACACTCCTGAATCTACACCATGTAAAATAGCAACTGTGTTGCTAGGCAAACTGATGGTGAGGAGACCTGTTTATGTGGAGAAAACTGAACAATACGCTATTTCTTCAGGATATATCTGTACAGAGGAATACTAAACTTCAGAAGGTATGCTTGCATTTTGCCAGCTATATACTGCATATTCTGACATTTAATTAAGAAAAATCTGTAGCAAAGGCTTTTACACTGTTATCTGTATGCATTAGTTGGAATTTTACTGATGCCACTAACATGTTTGTCAAAGCATTTTATAGGTATACATGGTGGTCAAGATATGGAAATGAAATGGTCTGTGATAAATATGCACAAATGTGTCAGAGGTTCTTTTGTTAGCAATTTTAGCATTTCAAAAATGGTTTGTTAGCAACGTGTCATTTGCTTGTTCTTTTTTTTTTTGGGGGGGGGCAAAGCTGGGTTAATGTTATGGCACAAACAAGGATATGTTACTATTGTTACTGTCTTCTTTTTTTTTTTTTTTGCATCCAGCCTGTTTTTTGTATTTCACATCTCTAGACTGTTTTATGTTTCTCCAGTGGGTAATGTTTAGAGGCTACCTTTTCTGTTTTATCTGGGAACAATTAATTTGTAGTTATGTGATACTTATTTGTATTATCCTTCTGTTGTCTTTTAGGATACCTAGGAGTATGCCACTCAGGGGTATCAATCCTCAGAGACCACCCTTCACTGTGATAGTGGATGCCTTTAGGCAACATGGTGCCTTCCTGCTTGAAAGAGGATGGTGAGATATGGCATGCAGAATGCAAATTTGGCAGCAGATTGCAGATGATATCGATGGCATGGGTGGCCATGGCAGCACATATGAGGAGGTGCACCATGGGGCCACTGACATGATCACATCTGAGTGGAGGAGAGCAGCTGCAGTGGGCTGAGACCAGATGTGTGGCGAGGGAGGGCCTGCTATGGAGCCACCACTAACACTGATTGAAGAGTTCCTGGCCAGTATCAGGGATCCAGGCAGCTCTAAGGAGAGTGCAGAACAGCATGTCCTGGATGTCGGAGCAACACTGTCAGGGACTGTCAGCATGTCTCATGAGGAGCTTCCAGGTAGGCTTTGTTATCTCAACAGTTGAATACTGCTGTATAGTAAAACAATTGAAGTCAGTACGTTACATCTATGTCACCAGATTTTTTTTTTTGGGGGGGGGGGATTGAAGATTGCTACAGTTAACAACACATTTCTGACTGATTCGCTTAGGTTGCAGTTGTCACCCAAGTTCTTATTGAAAGTTAAGGGACATATAAAGGGGGTAAAAATATTATTCCTGTGTTACTGTTAATCGTGATGATGTTCCCCTTACATTTTACTAACTACTTCCATGACCATCTGACTTCCAGAGGATAATCTCATCTGCAGACGGTAAGCCAAATATTTTTATGTCAGTACTGCTGAGCAATTTAAAGAAATATTTTAGTGTGTTATGCTGGTGTCAGGCCTATTGCAGTGCTGTACTGTATGTAATAGTGGCATCACTTTTAGTTTGTTAGCATATATTGCACTACAGTAGTGTAAGTATTTAGTTCTTTCCTGTGTTTTTTGCTTTTCATCACAGGTGATCATGACAGTGGAAGTGGGGAAACTCTGCCAACTGATGTCAGTGTATCAGCAGACTCTGGTGATGATGGTGACAAAACAGAAGCACAGTCAGGGGTACAGAGATTGACTGACATTGAGGTTGACATACAGCCATCCCTTGCAATTCTGTCAGACACAGTCAGTAGGCTTACGCCTATGCAATCCAGTGACACAACAGAAATTGGACAAGTAGAGGGAAAGACAGTCAATCAGGGAAGAGTGGTTACTGCTGCTTCACTGCCTGTTGCCTCTGACTGTAGCCAAACTGTGGGCGAGGTGCCACACTTAAAGGATGTTAGGGATGCTCGGAGGAGGCCTGTTGTCCCTTCTCCACCTGATCCAGGTGTCTCTTCCCATGTCACTCAGCATATGTTTATGTCCATCATGGAGGCACAGGCGTATTCCCATTGTACATGTGGCACAGGCTGACATGCGTGACTGCCTCCACCATATTGCCGATTCAGTGGATCAGATAACTGACATGTTGAAACTTGGAGTGTCTGTGACAGAAAGAGGGATGTTAGTGATGAAACATCTGCTGGGAGGGGAACAGCATCTTTGTAAGCATAGATCAGCCACATCATCTGCTGTTAGCCAACATGGCCATGCCAGATCACACTCCCATAGAGGCTGTACTTCCACTGTTCCATCAGTGAGTATGGTGTCCACACCTAGACATGGTAGGCCATGAGATTGTGGTCTTTGGCATCCCTGTGAAGGGAGCTTACACAGCAGACATCAGTCATGTTCAAGTAGCAACAGTGCATCTGACCATGGGTGTGGACATGGCAGTGCAGGTCTTAGCAGAGCCAATTCTTGTGGTTGGGGACAACAATGATGGACTGCCATTCTACCATGTGCAGCTCACACCTGTCCAACATACCAAGAAGTAGAGCTAGCACAGAGTTTGGCTGTGTTCATGCAGACACTCACACACCAATTTCACCTGCGGGACCCCTACAGACTCACACACACAATGGTTACATGGTTCAGCTGTGCAGCTTAAGACACCTTTTATCTCACTGGCCATTTGTTGGTTTATCCAAATAACTGCCTGTTTCTCTTTCTTACTCAGACACACTCACCAACCTTTTGTTTCAGCCTAGGCTTCCTGCCCCACACACACACACAAAACACCCTGTCCAAATGATAACTGTGCTATATCCCTGTTTTGTATCTCTTAGATTCAGGGATACACAAGTTTTGTGTCTGATGCTCATGGTGCATAGCTAACTTAATACTTGGCATATCTGCATTTGGTGTTGAACTGGTAATGGTTCCTTTGACTTATACTGGCCTTGGAAAATTAGACAGCTGATAGCATCAACATTTCCCAA
Source organism: Protopterus annectens (assembly GCF_019279795.1). NCBI lineage: Eukaryota > Metazoa > Chordata > Ceratodontiformes > Protopteridae > Protopterus > Protopterus annectens. The sequence goes on from NC_056729.1 coordinate 941,625,164, forward strand.
CGTTATTGTAAATGATCTTGTGAGGGTTGTGAAGTCAGAAACTGCAATGTGTCTCATTACTTTCTAACATCTGTCTTTAATGATTTTCCAGTACAAACGCATGGTACTACACTGATGGCATGCAGTGATCATCAGTACCTTTGAGAGCTGTGACTGTGTGAATCTTTGATGCCTGTGGCCTACTACTTAATAATGGACATATATAAGTCAAATAAGCCTCTGTTGTCACATGTTAAGGTGATCTCTGTACAAATCTCCCACCTTTTACTTGATTACAGTACCATGTAATTAAATACAAAGATATGCCAGTCATTCATACTATTACACAATACACTCCAGGTTCCAGAATTATCTTCTAAATGCAGCAGTTTCTACAGTTTTAGTTCAGGGCTGACTGTTTTATGCAAGCAGTACACAGCCAATACATGGGTAGGTAAACATTGTGAGGGTTGCCTGTTGTCAGTGTTACTATATGTATGTGTATGTGTGCAGGAGGAAGGTTTTAGGCCCCTAGGTGGTGACTGAGTGTGTTGAGCATGCCTACATCTGCCTATACTCACAGCAGCTAGTGATTCCCCCTCTGACTCATTTGCCTGTTGCTGTGATGACCTTGGCATTGGTGGTGGAATGTGTGCTCCTTCCCCTTGCTGATCCTGCTGAAGCTGTTTTCTCAGGATGATGTTGAGTAATATGACACATACTGTGAATATTTCAGTGCATGTCCATGGGTTGTACTGCAGGGCTTTCCTAGATGTATCCAGACACAGGAACCTTGACCTCAGCAGCCCAAACACACACTCTGTGATATATCTGATTTGAGTGTGTGCCTCATTATGGCATACTTCAGTGGGTGTGTGTGCATTGCTGATGGTTGTCATTAGCCACAGATCCAGTGCATAACCTGCATGCCCCAGTAAATGACCCTGTGGGATATTCCCCCAGCGAATATCTGCTAAAGTTGGAAGGTGTGCCAGATATGTGAGTCATGGTAACTGCCAGGTTTGCCAGCACACATGCGCAAGATGATTCCCTTGGCATTACATACAGCTTTGCAGTTAACAGAGTGGTACCCCTTTCTGTTTATGTAGATCCCACCTTGTTCCCCGGGTGATGCCTTAAGTTCTGTATGTGTACAGCCTATGACACTCACTATTTCAAGGTAGTGTGCTACATGGTAGAACTGCATCATATTTCTGGCCCTCTCCTCAGGAGTATGGGGCAAATGTATGTGTTCACTGGCATGGTGGAGCATAGCATTCAGGAACTGATGGAGGATCCTGGATGGTGATGCCTGTGACACCACATAATTTCCCCTGTTGGTCTCTGAAAGTTACCATTAGGTAAGATTCTAAGTGCAGCACATACCTTTGTCTCCACTGGGATGGGTTTCCCTCAGTTGGCCCTGGCTCTGAGTTGAGGACGGCAAAAGTTGCAGAGTTCCTGTACTGTGTCCCTATCCACCCTGTAGTGCTCTACAATTTCCACATCATGTAGGTTGTGAAAAGGTAAATGGGGTCTAAAAACTTTTCTCCTTCTTGGCTAAGGCCTATTGGCAGCAGCAGCAGCAAAGGCTTTAGCCTGTTTCACATACAAATTAATTCCAAATGAAAGGATTTTGGTCACCACAGCTGAAACACACACTTTAATAAAACAAAAACTGTTGATAGATGTAATAAACAGGTAAGCACTTCGCGGAAACAAACTTCTTTTCTTCAGACCATCAACTGACTCCAAAGGATTTAATTACATTTATAAAAAGTTAAAAAAAAAAAAAAACAGCTCCAATAGAAACAATCTAACAATTCAGAGATATACTCCATGAAAGGATTCAAACAACCAATCCCAGAAACAAACAATTTAGCAATACGGCCCACTGGGGATCCACACAATCAATCCAAAGACACCAAACTGACACACCTATTCAGGTTTTAAATATTCAAGTGAGAAAGGCACATACCCCAAATATGTATGAGAATTAATGAATATTAATGTTTAAGGGGGCAGAACTTCAAAACTGGCTTATTAATTTAAGCCAGGATGTACATTTCCCTTGAATAACAATATTCATTTAATTTCCTTCTTCTCCATGCTACATTTGAAGTCACCACCCCTCATATTTTCAAAGAAACGACTCCAAGATGAGAAACTTAAAACTATGTTCATTGCCACCATCTGTGTTTCACTAAGGCACTACTATTCTCACTATTCCATATATCACGTATATTTTCCAATGTTCTGTCTTTAAACATTCTATTAGTTTTACCAATATAAAATGTCTTACAGACAGTACAGCTGGCATAACATATTGTATTTTTGGTTCTACAGGCCACATAGAAGTCAAGAAAAATCTCTTGCTTATTATGCGGATGTAAAAAGAAAGAACAACTCCAGATGTACTGACATGCTCTACACTTTCCACAGTGATATGTACCACACCTTTGCAATAGCTCACGAGGAATCTGTTCAAAACTCTTATAATTGTCGCCCGAGTGATAAATTAGTTTATATGAACTTTATGAATGGGTGGCAAAAGGTTGCAAACAACCAAAGTTAAGAAATTACGAGATTTGCAAGATTTTAAGGCCGGCCATGTTTTTTCTTTGCCAAGAGACATTGGTGTTAAAGACAATAATGTTAACACTGATGTGTCTTCTAGCTCGGTGGCTGATCCAGGAAGTAGCAGTGCTGTTAAAGAATCTATTTCAGTGGCTTTACCCAGTTCTAGTCCAATGAAAAATGTAGCTACCATCCCTTTTCTTCTTCCAGCCCCTGTACTGCTAGAGAGGGATTAAAAGTGAGGGCAGTCGAAGAGTCTGACAAAGAGGGGGTATGCGCAATGATACAATTCCCCAGGCAGAACATCGAGGATGGTGACTCTCAACATGTCACAGAGTTTAGTGGATTAGTGTTTAATATACCTTTGTTTGAGCTGACAGATGTATAGATTTCTGTGTTGAATAAAGGTTTGAACTTTTTCCCAGTAGACCATCTGATTCAATGGACATATTGACAGATTTGAGGATGTTTACATGAAAGGTATCTCTTTCATTACTGTCCACAATCTGAAATGAATGACTCTGACCTTTTTAAGAAACCCAGTACATTCAGCCCTGTAATACAGCCACACTTAGTTGTTTTAGTGGAACTCTGTGAGAATGAGATTCATGAGAACTTGATGCATGAACACAGCCAGTCATATCATAATTTGAGTTCAGAGCAACTCAAGGCTTTATATGAATCGCTAACAGCTCCCCACCTTGTTATACACCCTTGTGATAAACGAGGTGGGATTTCTGTTATGGACAAGGAGTTTTATTTAGGTAGTATGTCTGAGCTGTTGCCTGATTATGAGACATTTATGCAGATTTCTAAGAGAGTGGTTATGAGTATTATTGAAAAAGTGCATGTTTTAGTACATGATTTGTTAATGAATGGCTCAATTCATCAAAGGCTGTTTGAGTATTTTTCAGCTGAATATCCTGTAACCCCAATTTTATATGGACTCCTTAAAATCCATAAGGATGCTCACAAACCATCGATGCACCCCATTGTTTCTAGCAAGGGCTGGGTTACAGAGCCCCTTTCGATTTTTTTGAGAAGAATTTAAGGAAGGTACTGGACAGTGTTGACAGTGTGCTGAAAGGTACAAAAATGTTCCTGAGTAATTTTTATCATTGATGTCAGCCACATTCTTTGATGTAGATTTGCTTCTAGTAACACTTGATGTAATGTCTTTATTCACTGTTATTCCCAATGATGTAGGAGTAGAGAATGTCAGGTTGTATTTGCATGTGAATACTGATTTTACAGTAGGGAAGATAGAACTGATTTATGCTTTAATAGAGGTAATCCTGAAGAACAATGTGTTTTAAATAATGATTTTTATTTGCAAAAGGTTGGCATAGTGATGCCAAACTTATTTTGGCCCACTGGGAGAACCTTTATGTTTTAATGACAGTAATCCTTTTGTACCGTATTTAATTTTTTACAGAAAATTTGCTGATGATATATTTTTTATTTGGAGTGGTGGTTTCGATAGCTTGATGAGTTTTATAGAGTATTTACATGACACCACAACATTTTTGAAGTTTAGTCATTGTGTGTCAAATAAGGTAATAGAGTTCTTAGATGTTTATGTTAGCCTTGACAAAAATAAGAGAGTGAATTCAGGCATTTATAGGAAACCATGCAGGAGAAATGCTTTGTTACTTAAGACCAGCATGCATCCGAGACATGAGAAAGAACACTCTTAAGGGCCAATTTCTGAGAGTTATGCAAATACATAATGATGGTGTGCAGTCATGATTAACTTTGGATTGTATGAGGAAAGAATTTTTGAAACGGGGCTATAGTGTTGTCGATATTGATAATAGCTTGAGAGAGGCTTGGTCTGCCGGAATACAGAGGGGAGACCATTTTTTTTTGCATGTTATCACTGCTAGGACTACTGTTTGGCTAAAATCACATTGCTATTAACTTATTCCAGTAACATTAATGTTACATGTGATGTTATGAAAAAGAATTGACCACTTCCCCTGGATAACCTGGACCTTAGGAAAGTGTTAGATGAGAGACTAATGTTTTCGTTTAGAAATAATTTACTGCTTAAGTGGCAATTATGTTATAAGAGTTTTCAACAGATTCCTTATGAGCTATCAGAAAATTGTGGTACATATCGCTGTCAAAAGTGTAGAGCATGTCAGTACAGCTGGTGTTCTTTTTACATCCACATACTAAGCAAGAGATTTTTCTTGACTTCTATGTGGATTGTAGAACTAAAAATCCAATATAATATGCCAGCTGTATTGTTTGTAGCACATTTTATATTAGTAAAACTAATAGAATGTTCAAAGACAGAATATTGGAATGTGTAGGTGATACATGGAATCGTAAGAATAGTAATGCTTTAGCGAAAGATATATTAGATGGTGTCAATCATCATAGTTTTAAGTTTCTAATCTTGGAGTTGTTTTTTGAAAATTTGAGAGCTGCTGACTTCAAATGTAGCACAGTAAAGAAGAAAATAAAATTAATATTGTTCCTAAAGGGAAATGTGTATCCTGGCTTAAATGAATATGTGTCTCTAAAACAAGTTTTGAAGTCCCCATCCCCTTAAACATTAACATTCATTAATTCTCATACATATTTGGGGTATGTGCCTTTCTCACTTGAATATTTAAAACTTGGCTAGTTGTGTCAGTTTCGTGCCTTTAGATTGATTGTTTGGATCCCCAGTGGGCCATATTGCTAAGTTGTTTGTTTCTGGGATTGGTTGTTTGAATCCTTTGTGGGTTGTATCTCTGAACTGTTAGATTATTTCTATTGGAGCTAATTTTTTAAATTTTTATAAATGTAATTAAATTCTGTGGAGTCGGTTAATTGTCTGAAGAAGTGTAGTTTGTTTCTGTGAAAGATCTTACCTGTTTATTACGTTTGTCAGTAGTTTTTGTTTTATTAAAGTGTGTGTTTCAGCTGTGGTGACTGGAATCCTTTCATTTGGAATTCCCCTGTTTTTGCTGGTTTTCCATTTTTATCTGACCACTCAACACTGTTTTGCTGCTCACATACAAATGAATTAAAGCAGCAACAGCCCCTAACAGTCTTTCAGTGCAGACATCTTTCCATGGCTGTATTCCAGTAGGTTTAGGAATTTCAAAGGAAAATGACCATCAAGTTTACATCATTGCTTTATAGCTTAGTAAAGAGTTCCACCATGTTGGATTGGTTGATTAGCTGCATTTCAGCTGCTTATGCTGCAATTAGCATGCCACAGTGTTTACATTGTGTGCATGGTGCTAAACACCATGTAATGTAAAACAGCTTAGTGAATCCACAGTAGTGTGTTACTCTGTACGCTTAATTGACTGTGGCTGAAGGGTGTGTATGTTTGTGTGTGTGTGTGTTTCTGTGTTTTCACATACCTCAGAACTTTCTAGATTTAGCCTCATAGTCTTGGTCTGTTTCTGTTACAAGTTTTGGTTTTCTGGCAAATCAAAGAGGACTGAAGTCACTAAATAATGACATATATCTGAGTTTCAAACTTCATATCCTTCAGAAAATACATGCAAACACAAATTCTGTTAAAACTAGCAACTTACTAAGCTAAAAAGAGCAATATTTAAATTCTGTCCCTATTTTTGGACCCTTGTATCCCCATTATTTCAGACTTTGTCCACATGTATGCAATTTCTTAATTTGATTTACAACCTAGAAATACTATTTTCTATGTTTTTTCTGATTAACCAGCAATTTGTTTAGCCAGCTTAAAGTCTTGTCCCAGCGAGACTGGATAAGAGGGAGTCTACCTGTATATTACTATATATATATATATATATATATATATATATATATATATATATATATATATATACATGTATATGTATATATGTATATATATATATATATATATATATATATATATGTATATATATATATATATATATATATATATATATACATATGTGGTGTATGTATGTATGTATATATATATATATATATATATATATATATATATATATATATTATCTGAGGGTAATGCTACTCAGTGCTAGAAGTCTGTGTTGTCTTTTGGCTTTTCACGGTTAGGGATCGCCACAGCGGAACTCCTATCCGCTAATGATTCTCAGTTGATTTTCATGAACGCCGAGGAGCCAGCTCGACATTTAACCTTCAAGCAAAGGCACGCCCATTTGCACATATCTTTCGAACGCCCACCCAACCGCGGGGAGGACATGCAGACTCCACACAGAAGGCACTCCCCGCACTCCAGCCAGGAATCAAGCGGGAGAACCTCTTGCTGTGAGGCAACAATGCTACCGCTGCACCACCGCGGAAGTCATACTCAGTGTTAGAAGTCTAAACCTCAAAATGCACTCATTCGAGGCTCTCCTTAAAATGGAGAACATCGGCATCTGTGCAGTGACAGAGACCTGGTTCAAGGCTCCAGAGAGCACCCGTTCATTACCAGGCTATAATTTATAACACGCCTTTCGGCCAGCTAACCTGGACCGAAACATTAAAGGTGGAGGCGTGTCCATATTCATTAAGGATATCTACACCTCCAGGCTAGCTGCTCAGCATAATGCATCCAAGATTGTCCAAGTGCAACTTACTCTGGGCAAGACCACAATCCAAATTGTAGCTTGTTATAGATCCCCCACCATGCCCCAGGATTCCCAATCCTCATTTTTTGATACACTGGAAAATATTAGGGTACAACCTAACACCCTAATAATGGGTGATTTCAACTACCTCACCATTACCTGGGAAAAATACTCATGTATCAACTCTTTTGATCAACGTTTTCTGGAATTTATAAATTCCAACGCTTTGGATAAACTTATCCACACCCGCAGCATGGGCAGCAATATCTTAGACCTGGTCATTACCAACAAGGGCGACCGGTGTTCCACACCAAAGGTCAGTTTCTCATTGGTCAGATCCAACCACAAGCTAATCACCCTAGACATCCACATTCCACCCCCACCATTAGTAAAAAATTTCACTAAAGCCAACTTCATGCTTCTTAAGACAGAAGTGGCAAACTTCACGACGCCCATGCAGAAGGACAGTAGAGGTATGACTGCTGAATCCTACACAAATGCACTTTATACGCACTTACACGAGTGCATGGATCGTGCTATCCCTAGCAGAACCAAGATTCTATCCTCCAAAAAAAAGGAAGCCAATCTGGTGGTCCCCTGCCATAAACAAGCTCTACAACAGAAGAAAGAAACTGCTGCAGAAAAGAGTAAAATCCCATGATTGGAGGAACTCCCTGGTCAGCCTGAGTAAGAAGCTGAGATCCCTGATAAAATCCTCCAAAGCTAGTTACGAAAACGAAATCTCCACTGTTTCTAAAGACATCCACAAAGCATTCTATAACTATGTCAGGAATCTCAATGGCAACACTAAGATCTGCTCTGAGTTACAGCACAATGGCACAAAATATACAGAACCAACTGATATTGCCAACATCCAGGCAGACAGGTTCAGTGCTAACTTTACCCCCCTCTCACCCCCTAAAGGGCCCATCTCTATACCGGAAGAATGCAAAGTTCCTGTAATCATGGCAGCACAGGTAAAATCCACACTCTCCAAAGCCAAGAACACAGCATCCATGGGACCTGACAACATCCCAGGCTGCATTCTACATGAACAACAGAACAAACTGACACCCCACCTAAGTACCATGTTCAGTTATAGCCTCACTTCATGTTTTGTGCCCACTGAGTGGCACACAGTGACGGTTATCCCACTCCACAAAGGGGGATCCACCACAGACCCCGGGAACTACCGCCCCATTTGCCTGACGAGCCTGGTCTGCAAGTCCATGGAACATATCATCATGGAACTTAAAAACAAAGACATTGGTAATCTCCAAACTCAGAACCCAACCCAGTTCAGGTTTGTAAAAGGCAGATCATGTCTCCTAAACATGATAGACGTCTTTGAAGCAGTCACCAAAGCCATAGATGAGGGTAAGGCGGTTCGCACAGCCAATCTAGATCTTGCCAATGTGTTCAACACCATCTCCTAGTCTGGAATTATAGATAAACTCGCTAAACTAGGTATAAATCCCTATGTCACAAGATGGGTTGCCAACTAGCTCACTGACAGAACCCACACTGTGAAAGTAGCAGACTCCAAATCCGACTTCAGACCAGTGTCAAGTGGAATACCACAGGGTTCAGTCCTGGGTCCTCTCCTGTTTGGTATCTACTTCTCTGAAGTACAGACTAACACAGAAGGTCTTTGGCTAATGAAGTTCACAGATGACTGCAAACTAGTAGCCATAATCAAAACTCCTAACAATGTGGACATCCTACAAAAGGGCCTCACTGAGACAGATGTCTGGTGTCAAAGCCATATCCCCAAGCTCAATGCCAAAAAGTGCATTGTCATACCTTTTG